>NC_085141.1:180531354-180788854 GCF_024139115.2 Armigeres subalbatus | reverse complement strand
GAAAAAAGTACCTAATTTGAAGTAGGGTATGATGGGGCAAGATGGGTCGCCTAAGGCGAACCCTGCATATCTCAAAACAAAAACATTTTAATTCAACTTTTCAACATGGATATATAAAAATAGCTCATAATCTGTAAGCCAGGGGTATGAAATAACAAAAACTCCACTTTTGATTCCATTTCGAGTCATTAAAGTAGAAGTCTATTTTGCTGTCAATCAAAAAATGGCGGGGTAAGATGGGTCAAACAGCGGGGCAAGATGGGTCACCATTAAATACTGCAATTAATATTGTTTTTATTCCCAATATTGAATTGCACACAGATAGATAGCTTTATTGCCAATGATTATATTGAACAAACAATATTTTTTAAGCCTTGGATGAAGAAATGGCTCTACATTTAAAAATGTCTGCAAATTCTTTTGAAAACAAGCCGTCTAAGTATTGCTTTCTTAAAAACAAAAAATAGACATTTTCTATAAACAAATTAACATCATTATGTCAAAAGTGACCTTAAAATGATTAAACCAGCAATGGAAAATATGTTTTGAATACGAACTATGCCCTTCAGTATGTGCTGACCCATCTTGCCCCATTTGTAAGTACATGTTATAATGTCTAATTTTCGATCAAATTTATTTATTTCAACGCAGTTAATAAAAACATCACCTACATTACTTATAATACGTTCACTATGTTACTAAAAATGTTTAAATTTTACATTGCTCGACGAGATTACACGTTTCATAGGAAGTGTGTTTCGCATAAGAAACAATGCTGAAAAATATTTTACCTTGCCATACTCTACCAAAATAAAATTTTATCATCAAATCGAGTGATAATAAAGTAGAACCAAATTATTCCTCCTACAAAGTCATAATCTCCACATGAAAATGTACACGATGTTCAAAAACGGACCTGACCCATCTTACCCCGTGACCCATCTTGCCCCGCCTAACCCTACTTTTTTTTGCATCTCCCTCCCTCTTCCCTTTGTTCTCTTCCCATAAAACTAAGAGCAAAACCCTTAACAAGGGCAGTAAAGTGTGGGAACCCAACGTTGAGTAATCTCATGCTTACAAAAGTTAAGTAAAATTTAACTTTACTTGCACTAATATTTGCAGCTGTTTTCTAGTATGTAGTCCCATTGAAGAAGCATCAGAGATTTACATCGATAGGAAGATGAATTTTAAATACAGTAGCTATTAATGTTATGATTAAAAGTAACAATTTGTTTACAATTAAGATGTGTTTCGCTGTTTACAACTCTTGAGGTTAGTTAATTATAGAATCGATGGACAAAAAGTATTTCTTATTTAAAGAAAAGCTTCCCGTAATCCAAATATAAATCTACCCGCGTTTTCAAGGGCACATCAAAACGGAAGCAATGCACAACTGTTTTTTTTATTTCAGCTTTTTTCATTTCAACTAAATAATGGATAACTACTTGTTAGTGACAAAATAATTTTTCATCAAATTTATGAGTACTCACAAGATACGATTAGGCATTGATACTTTTAATTTGATATATAGCGGTATCGATAATTTTATTCGATACTACTTTAATGTAAAAGTATCGATACCTTAGATGTATCGTTTCATCCCTATAATGGCATTTGCGCCTGTTGTTGGCCACAGCGAATTTAATTGAATTCCATGAACTTCCTTACAGATATTTTTATTTCAACGGACGAAAGTTATAAAATTCTTTAGTGGTTTTCGCTAATTACGTGCAAATAGTCATTGTAATCCTGTTCCGAATGAAATCTATCTACGGTATTGGCTCAGAGGTAGATTGCAGGGAGGAGCGTGTGATGCCTGATTTTTCTATTGATCTCTTCTAGGAAACCTGGGTGTCTAGGCTACCGATTACCTCGCAGAAGATAGTAATAGGCAATAGTTAAGGAAGCTACACTAAGAAATTTTCTTTAGATTGCTAATAGAGTTCAACACTAGTATGTAGTTTACCAATTGTAAAATAAGATAGAAACACTAGATTAGGGCGTAGATTTAAGTAAATTTCTATTAAGTTAGGACACTAGTAGCATTCACTTTTATCGTGGTTTTGTTTACATCTGGCTTTAATAGCAAACGCTGGTGTGATTGCAGGTTTGCCTTGCTCATTTGTCAGTGACGTAGATGTGTGTGCGGATGGTGCAGTTTTCGACGGGGCGTAGTCAACAGAGCCTTGAATGGTAGATTCACTGTTGAAAGACAACACGTCTTTGCATTTTGATTCCCTTAGATACGAACTCATCGTTTCAGTACGTTTATATATTATACTATACTAATATTTATACTAATTCTATTACAAAGCATATTTGCTATTATTTTGTCCTTTTCTGACACATTTCTTGAACTCTAATCATTACATTGACATTTTCTTAGATTTTACTTATACATACATTATGTATTACTGTACAATTAGACAGAATGCAATGTTTAAATCGGAACAGGTCGCAGCCTATTAAACAAATAAAGGAGTAATATAAAATATTTTTTAACGATATATCCTTTTACGGAAGCCATCCTTGACCTGATACAAAGTGTTTCTCAAACAGATTCTAGAGTCTAATAAAATAAACAAATTAGATAGTCACCCATACAACTTTTTTTTTGCAAGATTTGGGAGCCTTCATAAATTACGTAACACTTAAAGGGGGGAAGGAGTTTGTCCGAAGTGTGACAATCCATACAAAAAAATAAATGATTCATACAAAAAGTGTGACATAGTGGGGAGAGGGGTTGAAAATGGTCAATTTTTGCGTTACGTAATTAATGGATTTTTGATTATATTTTGAAAAGTGCGCCAAAAAAGTTTTCCCCTTCTCAAAAGATAGTCTAATTCAGCAACCCTAAAACCAGAGACCGGGAGGGTGAAATAATGTCGAAATGGCAACGTATGAAAATGCATGATATCGTAAAAATAAGAATGGCAGCACTTGAACTGTTTGCTTGCTTCTTATGGATGCAAAATGTATACAAGTCGAATTTGAACCGCTTTTGACGATTCGATTTGAAACAAGATGGCTTCTTCGCCGATCTCTTATTGTAGTATTTCTAGTCTAAATCAATTTCGGAAAAACCTACACGAAAAAAAGTAGCCAGCATTGAGTACGAAATTGGGTGAATTGAACTCACTTTTGGGTAGTTTAGTTTTTCCGTGAAGGATCCTAGGGAAAAAATAAGTAGGCTTTTTATGACAAAGTCTACATGTCTAGAAAGTTTCACTGAAGTTTGAGAGGGTGCTACCAACATTTGTTCTATTTGGCGCAAAATCCCTCTAATGGCAGTGCCAATACTAATTAGGATTTTGATGGTAGTGAAAACGATAATAAGTAATACTATTTAAGGTGTACCAGTCCTTAACAGTGACCATTTGAGCAACGTGGCAAAGGAACGTCTGTATATTGTTATAAGGAATAAAAAATCATAGAAGCAAATTTAATCCCCGTGGGGACGAACAGGGAATGGACCTGGTGTTGAGTTGGTGTCTGGAGACCGGGTCGCAGGAAAAATAGTTTTTGCGAAGGAATCCCCCGTTACGTCTGAAGCGCTCTTACCGATCATTTAGCTCTAATTTGGTGAATTACTCATTTCGGGTCCTCTTATAACTGTAATCGAATCCTATCGAAATAGTTACCTTCATGAACTCATGGTTGTTTATGCATGAGAGCATACAGGGAGGCCATGTGTGGGTAGACACTTGCGTGTTCAAAGCCAGATCGGCGTTAGTCAGGTATTTCCAGCTGAGCCTACTTCCACCCAGTTAGCGAAACTGTATGGCAGGACAAGGTCTTATGGGATGAAAAGCAGCCTGACCATAAGCCTATCCACCCTTTCAAGTCGGTGTCACCTGGCTTTACTGAAAAGAGAAGAATGACTCGGATGTCAGCCGTCGCTTATACAACCAAAAAAAAAACCATTAACGTGCCTACTACAAACCGTAATTGAGACCTTACAGATATCTTTCTCAATGCGCTATACGCGTTCCCTCATTTATGTAGCTCATTTAGCTACCAGGTCACCTCAACTCGTGTTGACCGACCATCTTTTCTAATGGGTACCAAGCAGAGGCAAACACACTCCTCATCACTTCACGGTAAACGTCGGAGTCACAATTAACAAATGTTGCAAAGTAAACAAATTCTTCAAAACACATTCTTAAAATTCATCACATCTGATCAGTTTAGCCGGAAAATCATGTGCACACATTATGGTATTTTCTTCAGTAAGAAGAACGATCGATTGGTCATCAAAGTTTTGTTCTGCATTGTGGGGTAAAACTAATCAGAAAGTAAAAATCTCGCTTAACTTTTCAAAAGGTCCTAAGTAACATTTTTTTCATGAATTAATTTGAATAGCGCAATCAACAGAACAACATGAAAGCTTTTGATTGCAGTACTCAAATAATTCATGAAAAAAATGTTACTTAGGACCTTTTGAAAAGTTAGGCGAGAAATTTGTATCGAGTCCGGTCGTGTTTTCTTCAGTAAGCAGAACGATCGGCCGGATATACACGGCATACCGTTTACCAAAACGCTAGTATCATGCCAACATTTTCCTACATATTCCTTAATTAACCGGGCGGCGCTGGTCTCAAACTTTATCTGTTGGTTCTCTGTGTAATTACAGTTGACCTGTCAATAACCACTGGTCCTACTGGTCAATCAATGCTCATGCTCAAAACCAAGGATGTTATCGATCATTTAGTAATTTGCGTTCGATCATATAGTGGTTGTTCAATAACTCATTCCAGAAGCTGAATTTCAAAATGTGTTGTATGGTGGACTTCCGGTGCGAAGGTTTTTCTACAACTCTGCCTAATAGTTCGTTGTTAGAATTCAACTAATAACGGAGCTATAACGCTAGTTGCAGTAACTTAAACTAAATTATTCGAATTTTGTTATCATTTAGTCTAAGTTACTGTTACTATAGATAAAACTCCGTTACTAGTGGAATTCAAACTACGAACCATTAGGCAGAGTTGTAGAAAAACCTTCGGACTAGAAGTCCACCATACAACACATTTTGAAATTCAGCTTCTGGAATGAGTTATTCAAAAACCACTATATGATCGAACGCAAATTACTAAATGATCGATAACATCCTTGCTCAAAACCATGTATACACATTATCTGTCACAGTTATTTTTGTCGGGTCGAGTCCAGAAGGGTAATTGTCGCACAAACTGTGCTGTATCTAATACAAATAATCGTCATAATGCAACGTACACACCAGTCAAGCAGTTTGACAAACATTGACTCCGCCCCCAAGAAAACGTTTCGGTTGCGGCTTTGTTTGAAGGTGTGTGAAGTTGTTCGAACAACCATTTGACAGTTGGCGGCTCGGTTGGAAAAAATTAAAACGGTTTGATTTTGGTTTAAGTTGTCGGGGGTGGAGTCAAGGTTCGCCGAACATGTTTGAGCATTTGTAGTGAAGTTGCACAAACCCCCATATATTTTTTGATGGTTGGTGCTCAAGTTGGCGCTTCGGTGGTTCGTGTGTGATATTGTTGGTCGAATAAATTGATTGTTCGTGTCGCTGTTGGTAAAACTTGATGGATGTTTGAATAAACGAGAGGTGGAGTCAATGTTGGTCAAACTGCTTGACCGTGTGTACGTTCCATAAGGATGGCTGTTTCTGAAACTGGGTTGTTTAGCTGGATACCAGTGTAACGTATAAAGAAAACTCACAATATTTCCTTTTAATTTCATTAATTTTAAACAAGCTCGCCACTTTCATTACCATATGCCCTACCACGCACACCCTTTTCTTTCCTGTTCTTCCCAATTCCTCATTTCCCTGATCTAATTTTTTATGTTCTTTAGCCCTCACTGCACTTTGCACTGTCGGTACCGACCTTTGCTCCCACCTCTGCGATTCCTCGTAGCCTTTGTCCAGCCATTACAAGTCCATTGACTTCCATCCCGATTGTCGATCACTTCTCCGGAGGAACCGGATTTTCCGCTACCGACTCTGCAGCAAAACGCCTCCCCCGATGTTTCGCAGAGACTGTCTCCAACATGACTTTCCGAACGAACTTGATAGTTTTCGCGTTGCATGACCAATCGAGTTTTTTTTAACTGAGCTTGCTGGCCTTGTGCGAAGTAAGGCTGATCTTCCGACCGGCCGCTCCGAGCGCCTGCGATTTCTACGCTGGCTCAACTCCCTACACGGAAGAAATAAACTACCCAATAGTGAGTTTAATTCACCCAACCTCGAACATCCGTACGGGAAGCCAAAATTGAGTAAGTAGGGTCGAAGTAGTTTGCCTTTACTGACTAGTGTTGAACTTAATTTTAAAATTAAAAAAAACACTTTAATAAAGATAAAAAAAAAAAGTTTGCCTTTACTCCCATGTTAAAAAAGTACCCAACGGAAAATGTATTTACCCAAAAGTAGGTTTAATTCACTCAATTTTGACCTCAGGTAATGAAACTCAAAATTGGCTTCCCGTATTGAACTGGTGTCGTTGGATTGTTTGGCTCTTTTGTTTTTGACAACAAAAGAAAGAGTGGATGAAAGAGAAGAGAAAAAATAACTCAAAAGTAAGTTTAAAAATACTCAATTTTGGGTACTTTCTTTCTTCCGTGTACCTCGATGCGAACAATATCCATCCGGCCCGATCGTTTCCTTCACAACGATCGCGCGGTCTCCGACCTTTTGCAGAGAGCCAACGCTTATATGCAGCAAGTTGACGTTTCTCCTCTTGAATAACAGTACGCATGGATCTCTTAAAATGATGGATACGGGTTCCTTCTTAGCCGTGCGGTAAGACGCGCGGCTACAAAGCAAGACCATGCTGAGGGTGGCTGGGTTCGATTCCTTGTGCCGGTCTAGGCAATATTCGGATTGGAAATGTCTCGACACCCATGGGCATAAAAGTATCATCGTGATAGCCTCATGATATACGAATGCAAAAATGGTAACCTGGCTTAGAATCCTCGCAGTTAATAACTGTGGAAGTGCTTAATGAACACTAACCTGCGAGGCGGCTCTGTCCCAGTGTGGCTATGTAATGCCAATAAGAAGAAGAAGAAAATGATGGATACTCTCTGCTGTTTGGCCTAGTCATGCCTTGGAACAAAACTTCTGTCATGACTTCCTAGAGAACCGGGTCCAGGGGTGATTCAGTTCGGTGTGCGTGATCCTCTCCGAATCCTAATTACGAATGTAGATCGGATGACTTTGGGTGCTGTAGTCGTATGAATGACACCGTGTGTATGATGAAGCACGTGCTCGGGCGGGGAGGATCATTATTCGTAGTGCAATTGTGTGAAGGCTGAAGCATTTACAGAATTACATTTTTTTGGGATCCTAACAAATTATTTTGATTCCTACTGTCTATGTCTACTAATTGGACTCAATTCTTCATGATAACGCTTTAACAAAATAAATCGTAACACTATTTCCTTTTTTAATTCATATAGACCATTTTAACCAGCCGACGCGCAGTTCTTCAAATCCAACATATTTTTTAAATAATTGCCTTTATTTGCGTGATTTTTTATGTGAGAAATAGTTCATCATGGAATGAATTGATGCATCACTTCAAAGTTTGAGAAAACCATCCGAGATTGCATCTGCTTCAGTAGCTTCACTATTTTTCAGATCATTAGGGCCTTCACTTCATTTGTGCATATGCGCTGGTTCTATTTCTCTTCTGCCCTTGCTGTACTGTACCGTTTTTTATTGAGCTACCTACCATCCGCAAGCATTCGACTCAAATATTTTTTTCTTATCCTTCTTTTTCTTGAATGGCTCTACATTCCTACTGGAACTAGACTTGCGTCCAACTTCTTCGATTAGCATTTCCAAAGATTTTAATTGAAAGCATTTGCTATGAACATGTAGGAAAAGGAGCGGCAATTTACCCTTGACAAGCAAATACTGCACAATTTCTTAGTTGAAACGTTGTTCATGGGATTTTTTTACCTATACAAAAGTTCAAAAACATAGCCAACTGACGGTCGGAAATTAAATCAATTAGTTCACGACTGTTCGTGTTTCGGATCGGACACGGATTCGGATGTTTAGTTCTGTTTTGTGCAGTCGGAAAAAATCGATTAGTTCGCGATTGAACGTGCTTTGTATCAGTCGCAGATTCGAGTGTTTTGTTCTGTTTTGTGCGGTCGGAAAGAAAATCAATTAGTTCGCGATTGATCGTGTTTTGCACGGTGTCTCTATGGGGAAATAATTTTTTTTTTTAATCAGTGCCTCTGAAACACCCACCACGCGAAAGTATACACACTTATTTTTTTTTTACCGGGATCTCAGCAAAATGGTCAACTTTTACCGAGATTCGCACAGCCGTGCCCCAGCAAGCATGTTTTTTGCCGAGATTTCCGTCAAAATTGCTGAAAATCAGCAAATAATTTGCGAAAATCAGCTAACAAACATCATTTTTACCGGAATATCATTTTTTTTATTTTGCTGGCGCACGCTGTGCGGATTTTTACCGAGCTGTAGAAATAAAAACTAAGTGTGTATGCTCTCCTCTTTCATATCGTGGGTAAACAAAAAAATAGGGGGGGGGGGGGGGTGTGAGGTCTACAACAATTTTAATTTTTTTCATTATTTTTATTGCAAACTCCATAGAAATCTCAAATGGTAGCTGATTGACCCCCCCTTGAAATGTATGAAACATTACCACCCATAGAACATTTTAGAAATGCCTACATGAAAAAGGAAAGCATATACTTTCGTGTAGTATTTTGTTGGTTCTCGGCCAATCACAATTAGCAACTACAAAATATAACACTAAATTAATGATTTCGCGTGTGTTACTTCTACGTGAAGTTAAACGATTTACAATGATATGGAAATGCTAATATCATCTTCCAAACTTGGACGTACATGTTCATGATAGCATTAGAGGCGAAAGTATAGAATTGATAGTTCCGTTAGGATACGGCAGGCATGAAGAATGTTTTTATAGAAGTCGATTTGAAAGCGAGCGGAGGGCAATATTTGTGATGGCACATATCGCACGACCTTCCTTCTGCCAAGCTCCCGTATGAAGGGGGAGGGAAGAATATCAGTGTGGAAGCTGATATATCTCCACTGGCAAAAGGAAGGAAGCTTCCACACTGATATTCTTCCCTCCCCCTTCATACGGGAGCTTGGCAGAAGGAAGGTCGTGCGATATGTGCCATCACAAATATTGCCCTCCGCTCGCTTTCAAATCGACTTCTATAAAAACATTCTTCATGCCTGCCGTATCCTAACGGAACTATCAATTCTATACTTTCGCCTCTAATGCTATCATGAACATGTACGTCCAAGTTTGGAAGATGATATTAGCATTTCCATATCATTACAAAATATAAGTCAATCAAGCTAAACTAAGCAAAGCAAAGTTAAGCTAAGCTCTTTGCGAACTACGCACCACGCGCCCGTCGTTTAATCAACATTCTAGTACGAACAATGCGTGGAGGCGCGTGGTACATCGTAAGTTTAATGCCATTAGGGAGTTTTCCACATAAAAATGTTGGATGTTTCATCTAAATTTGGAAAATCTCTATTTTTCCTACTTTCTTATATATTGTTTTGACATGTTTTCACCTGTTTTAACCACCATTTCAACCACGATATATAAAAGAGAATTCCTTTTCTACAAGGGGACCATATGTGACCTTCTTTTATCTTATGTGGCAAGTACATTGGATATACTTTTATTATTTATTATTTATTCAGACTAAGGCCGAAGTGGCCTGTGCAATATATAAAAGTCTTCTCCATTCGACTCGGTCCATGGCTACACGTCGCCAACCACGCAGTCTACGGAGGGTCCGCAAGTCATCTTCCACCTTATCGATCCACCTTGCCCGCTGCTCGAAAGCTCCAAGTGCGCATTGGTCCTCCACGAGCATCGTCCCCGTCTCGTGTCCGTAGAGGACTACCGGTCTAATGAGCGTTTTGTAGATTGTCAGTTTGGTACGACGGCGAACTCTATTCGATCTTAGCGTCTTGCGGAGTCCAAAGTACGTACGATTTATGTATATTAGCATTAAGAAATGAAAAATTATGTATATTTATATGTACTAGTCTACGACGGTTGACGAAAATTAATAAATAAATAAATTTCCAGCCACTATGCGTCTCCGAATTTCTCTGCTGGTATCATTTTCGGCAGTCACCAGTGAGCCCAAGTAACACAAATTCTTCTACCACCTCGATTTCGTCACCATCAACGCAAACTCGAAGTGGGTGGCTCACATTGTCTTCTCTTGAACCCCTTCCTATCATGTACTTCGTCTTCGACGGATATACTATGGATATACTAAATCAACAATGATTCCCCCTGAAAACATCCTAGTCCGGACTGAGAATCGAACTCTTCTTCTTTTTGGCAATACATACCCCACTGGGACATTGCCGCCTCATAGCTCTGCGCTTTCACAGTTATTATCTGCGAGGTTTCTAAGCCAAGTTACCATTTTTGGGTTCGTATATCATGAAGCTAGCACGATGATACTCTATGCCCAGGGAAGTCGAGCCTGTTTCCAACCCGAAAATTTTCTAGACCGGACCGGGAACCGAACCTGGTCCCGAGCAATCCGAGTACAAACAGTAATAAATAATAAATGAATAAAACTCCATTAATTACCACGGCCATTCTTCAACTTTATTCTTCATTCGTTCCCAACGACAGTTGCATTCCACTCTCTCCTGCTGCCACTTCTGCTTTGCATTTCGGTTGAGCCAACAGGTTGTGAAATTCCAAAAACCTCCACCATCCTACTTGTCATTCTACTCCTACTCACATGATGGCCAAGCCTACCTACATTCACAGAACTGCCGCTCGCTTGAATGTATTAGCGAGAAATAGGTTACCAGAGTTCAGTGTCTGAGAAGCCACCGGACAATAACACACGCTTGGAAGTTTAGGTCAAGGCCATAAAAAGGCATTCTTGTGGTGGGTACGTGCTTCCAGGGCATGCTATGCGATGATTGCGTCTGGAGTTGAAATCGAAAACAAACTCGATTTTTACTTGAACGCATTGAATTTGGATCACGTGACGTCGTCGGTGCCGTTGATTTTATATCCGGAAGAATGTTTGGACAAAATCATTATAATCATTATAAAATAGCCAAAATGGTGATACTTATTGATCAATCAATGGTTTACTGATTTGATGTGCAATCATAAATACAAAGTTTCAAAGGGATCAAAACAGGTGCCAACAAACTGTGCACATTAAGAGGGCTGGCTTTCACCAGCGACCACACTGACTGCAGCAGCCATTCGTGGCCATCGGTGGGTTGCGAGAATTTGTTTCTCTCTCTGTGAGATGAAAGAGAAAACTTTGATCGTTCGATATAACTACACTCATCACCGGAATCCACGATAGGTTGTAAAATTCAAGATGCCATGGATGAAATGCATATTTTTTATTCTGAATCAATAAATCAACTGTTTCGATTGCTCTTCTTCTTTCGCAACATGACCTCTACTTGTAGGTTTTTCAAACCAATTCACTTGCTATTCGTGCAGGGTTATTGACATCATAACGATATGCAATACATGGCATTCTCTATTGATTGGAATGTAACTTAAAAATAGCAAATGAATTGAACCCATGTGCATCATAACTTCATCCCTGGATGGAATCAACGATCCGAAAGAATCGAAGCGTGCCATCAATGAGCGTTCGTTGTGCCGCCGTCGTCTGACTGGCTTGGAAAGTTTCACGTCTCCCGTTGGATGGTTCTCCATATCAGCTTTCATATCGCTTGCTCATTCGGATCTTAAATGGGTCAGCGATGCGAATGTATCACTTTTCATCGGTTGATCGTCATGCATATTTAAATTTACGGGCTGAGTGTCCCCACGCGTGCACGCGCCGGTGCGATGTACACAAACATCAGGTGACGCTTCTGAGTAGCCTTTTTACCCGTTTTCTATCGCCATCTTTGAGACTTGCTTGGGAACTTGTAGGAACGAACACTTGAGTAGTTGAGGATTTCCTTCTCTGATGGTGCTGCTACTTCTACCGGTGGCCTCATTCAAACGTCCTCGAATGGCGCGCGCACACGCCGCTTTTTCCTATGTGAAGAAGTTCCATCGGTTCCTCGTCCCCACAAGTGCTAATTGAAATTCATAACGGATTGGACTGTTTGAGAATCACAAAAATTTTGAAATTTGAACTCATAATAAGTTCAACGATCTCTATACTCATTTTGCGACATTATTGAAAGCGGCATTATTTATCGATGGTTTGAGGAAATTATAGAAAATTATGGAGATTAAAATTTCAAATGTAGACCATTAGAAACAAATGAACTTTTTTCTATGGTCTACACGTTGATTTAAGCGTACTGTCGAATAAAATACTAGTTTTCGTCAGGAAGCCTAAATAATCGAGGGATGCAAAAGTTATTAGTTCTACAGCGTTGCCAAATAAGGTTGTGCTCGATGAAGTATCACTTGGGGACTGGTGAAACACTGTAAAAGCAGATTTAACGCCGTTTGAAACTCCATAAGCAAGGTGAATCGAAATCAACGGAACGTCTGGATCCATGTGCAATGTAGATTACAGGGCTTGATAGATTGATACTGTAGCATGGTACGCGGCTTACAGTACCTCACTGAAGTGGAAGCAGTAAACCCGCCTGACCAGAAAGAGTGGAGTGCAAAGAAATAGAACACATTACATTCTACTCGAAGTTCAACGTACTATGGAAATTTTTCGTGTTGCTAGCCTAAATGAAGAATTGCCGTACTTTAAAGCAAGTGCTTTAGATGTCTTAGTGATAGAAGCAGCTCTACACCAACCCTCTCAATGGTGGAGGAGATCAAGGCAGGAGAGCAGATGATCTAATCATTATGGTGCACGATAAAATGCACCACAATGATAAAAAGTTAGAGCAGATGGCACATTGAAAATTATCGCCCTTATACATTTTCTGGTTGTATTTTGGTCGACTTTTTTATTTTCCCTTGAAGGATCCACCACCATGCTCCCTGATTAAAATGGGTGCGACACAACTTCACTGGGTCTTTAATTTCAGTTGCTATCGTCTTCTGTTGACACCAACAGTGTGTAAATGACTTCACCTCGAACTAAAATGAGTAACATTGTAGTAACGCATAACCACCTCCACTCCACCTTATCTTGATAACGGTTTCTGATGGCATCGACGATGCAGCTCAGCTTTCAAGATTCAGTTATGAGGCCACCAGACCCAATTTATAAAAATTAAACATCAGTTGATGTTGCAATTTCTGCGTGATCTCTGCTGATACACAACAAGTCTAACTGGCATGTAGATACACGGTCAATCGCACCCCCATGATCTCGCCAATTGTGAAGAGGAGGAGTATACTTAGGGTTGACAGAATATATTTTTGCTGGAAGGAGACTCCATAACTTCTTAAAGGAAGGCTTCCAAGCCTCTTGAAAGGAGGCTTTCGAGCACCTTGAAACGAAGCTTCTGAGCCTATTGGCTAAATGGTTTCGATCCCATTAGCCGGATGCTTCGGAGCCTCTTGAAAGGAGGCTTACGAGCGTCTTTGGAAGGAGCATCTTGAATGATGGCTTCAAAGCTTCTTGCAACGAAGCTACTGAGCTTTTCGAATAAAAAGGCCTTCATGTCTCTCAAATAAAGGCTTCCGAACCTTCAGATTCAAGATTTTAGATTGTAGGCATATTATTAAACATTTCGTCTCGATCATGTAGATTACATTGACGATTTTTGAAATTTGTCCATTTGAAGTTTTGTCCTTTTGATCTTTTGTTTTCATACACTGACTGCTTTGGATGGGCAGGAGCAAAAGTTTTTAATTTACTTATCGCCATGCATATTATAGTGGGCTTCGTGGCCGTGCGGTTAGCGACGTCAATCGTCTAGACGCATGGGCTATGGACTGTAAGGAGGAAACTTTTCATGATCGAAAAATTCTCCACCGGTCCACTGGGTGTTATGTGTCCTGTCCGTTGTCTAGGTGTTAAGTATTCAGTCTGTACGGCCTCTGGTCGAAGATGGTGTTTCTGTCTACACTACAAAATTTAGAATAAAAAAATATCAAAACTAGGTATCAATATATTTTGATTGAAGTTGTAATTTATCCGCCATTACGTATTTTGTTCGAGCGACCCCCTGAGGCCAGCGAAGGTACCCCTGGTCTAGACGATCAAAAGCTTTTTCGTAGTCAATGAATACTAAACAAAGGAACTTCTTTTTCTCCTCCTCCTCCTCCTCCTCCTCCTCCTCCTCCTCCTCCTCCTCCTCTTCCTCCTTCATCTTTTTCTTATTTTTCTTCTATGGCTCTACATTCCACCTGGAACTTGGCCTGCTTTTCAACCTTTTCTATGCACGCCATTACATGAATATGTATCGTGTGTGGCAAGTGCAATGGATATGCTATGTCCAGAGAATCAAGAATGTTTCTCAACCGAAAACATCCTAGACCGGTTCGAGAATCGAACTCTCCGGATTAGCAATCCTATGCCTTTGCTCGCAAAGCTAACTGGAGACCCATGGATGATACGGAGCGTAACAATATGGTCCTAACAAGATTTTTTGGGGCGGAATGCTGCATGCTGCCTTGAAGAGTCTTATCTATCTTCTTCTTTATCCGATATAGGATATCTTCGCAAAGAACTTTGAGAACAATGTACAGTAGCATGATGCCTCGCCAGTTTTCGCATATAATCAGATCAACTTTTTTATGACCTACACTATTTATTTATTTATCATCAGACTAAGGCCGGAGTGGCCTGTGCTGCACATAAAAGACTTCTCCATTCAGCTCGGTTCATGCACTTCGCCAATCACGCAGTCTGCGGAGGGTCCGCAAGTCGTCCTCCACCTGATCGATCCACCTTGCCCGCTGTGCACCTCGCCTTCTTGTTCCCGTCGGATCGTTGTCGAGAACCATTTTCACCGGATTACTGTCCGACATTCTGGCTACGTGCCCGGCCCACCGCAGTCTTACGATTTTCGCGGTGTGAACGATGGATGGTTCTCCCAACAGCTGATGCAACTCGTGGTTCATTCGCCTCCTCCACGTACCGTCCGCCATCTGCAACCCACCATAGATGGTACGCAACACTTTCCTTTCGAAAACTTCCAGTGCGCGTTGGTCCTCCACGAGCATCGTCCAGGTCTCGTGTCCGTAGAGAACTACCGGTCTTATAAGCGTTTTGTAGATAGTCAGTTTGGTACGGCGGCGAACTCTATTCGATCGGAGCGTCTTGCGGAGTCCAAAGTACGTACGATTTCCAGCCACTATGCGTCTCCGAATTTCTCTGCTGGTATCGTTATCGGTGGTCACCAGTGAGCCCAAGTACACGAATTCTTCAACCACCTCGATTTCGTCACCACCGATAGAAACCCGTGGGGGTGGCTCACATTGACCTCTCTTGAGCCTCTTCCTATCATGTACTTCGTCTTCGACGTGTTGATGACTAGTCCAATCCGTTTAGCTTCGCTTTTCAGTCTGATGTAGGCTTCCTCCATCCTCTCAAAGTTACTTGCCATGATATCAATGTCGTCGGCGAAACCAAATAACTGGACGGACTTCGTGAAAATCGTACCACTCGTGTCAATCCCTGCCCTTCGTATTACTCCTTCCAAAGCGATGTTGAATAGCAGACACGAAAGACCATCACCTTGCCGTAACCCTCTACGAGTTTCGAAGGGACTCTAGAATGCCCCTGAAACTCGAACTACGCACATCACCCGATCCATCGTCGCCTTGATCAACCGTATCAGTTTATCCGGAAATCCGTTTTCGTGCATTAGCTGCCATAGCTGATCCCGATCGATTGTATCATATGCGGCTTTGAAGTCGATAAATAGATGATATGTGGGCACGTTGTATTCGCGGCATTTCTGCAATACCTGACGTATGGCGAACGATTGTACGACAATTCCCCGAAAACCAATTCCCCGAATGCAATTTCCCCGAATGCAATTTCCCCGAATAACAATTCCCCGAATGTAACATTTCCCCGAATGTAACAATTCCCCGAATGAAACAATTCCCCGAATGTAACATTTCCCCGAATGCTTCTCTTTTCTTTTTGAGTGCGGCACAAAGCGATTGGAGGATTTCTGATCCGGAGGTTGCTAGTTTGATTCTCGGTTCGGCTTAGGATACTTCCGGGTGAGAAGCATTTTCGGCTCTTTGAGCACAGTGTGTCCATTGCACTTGTTACACAAGACATTCATGTAACTGGCAGGCACGGGAAAGCTTTCAATGTGGAAATGCTAGTAGAACACTAAGTTGAAAAACAGCCCAAGGCGAAGTGAAGAGATATTGCTTTCTTTAAATGTTTTAGTATCCTTGGTATGATGAATTCATCTGCCTAGTTTAAAGCAAAAGGAAGTGACAATGTCTTCCTCAAATGAACACATTTGCTCGGTATAAGGCAAAGAGGATAGATAGTCCCTTCTTTAAATGAACTCGTTTATCTGAAATAAAGTGAATCAATGAGACAGTGCCTTCTTTAAATAATCCTTTCTACCCGATGTTACGGTAATACGCTAGGAGAAGAATGAATTCTGTCATCAAAAGAAAAAGTAGAATCATGAAAAAAATTTCACAGCGAGGTATGGAATGCAGCTTTCAAAATAATTTTCAAAATTTCAAAATAAAATTTATTTATACATAATTTATAGCATGAGGTTAGAATTTTGATTATCTACATTATACATATATTAATTTGATTGTTAGTGACAATGAAGTTTTTTCTTGAAATGATTCCGGAGATGGTACTACTTTTAATCTTAATTGAATTTCTAATCCCGCCTAATAAATCATTTTCATAAAAATCTCTGTTTGTAATTTTTAAAATTATTTTCAATTCCATTGGCTATACCTTGCCGTGTTAAAATTCAGTGATTCTACTTTTCCTCTGATGACAGCGTTCATCCACTTCTCCTCGCGTATGGAGGAGATAATGCCTTCTTTATATTATCAGTGTAGTATGAAATATCTGCAGTTATCAGACGTCGCAACTCATTTCTGATTAGTGCGCATGATAGTACATCCATGCGTGCATGATGCGCACTACTAATGAAATATTTCAAATTGTCGCGACTCACGTCGCAGCGCGAGTGCTCAATCGCGCGGTCCGGTTTGGTGCCGGCCCGACAATATAAACTCGTCTATTCAGTATAAAGCGTCTCGAGAGAGAACGTCTGTCCATACTAAGGCAAGAAGAGGAGATAATTCTTTCACTATAGGAGCGCGCTTGCCGGATATAATAAAGGATTGATATGGAGAAATTATATGTTTCAAAACTGCTGCTATGCCACACTTATCCAAGAAAAAGCCAATTTTAAGAACAATATGAAAAAAAAAAGTCTAATGCTATTCTAAGAAAATGAATTCGGCAAATTGTTTTTCGATAAAATATTATACATTCAATATATATTGCTTATATTTTTTCCTTATTCTGGCCAAATTGATATCGAAATAAGAGAGCACATTAATTCTTATTATCATTCTCAATTCATTCATATTTGCATTATTTCGAGCTAACGCCTATTTCTGTAGAAGGGACCACATCTACCATTGCCTTACTTCGTGGAAATGATTTCTTTTAAAGAATGGATTACATCCATATTATATTATTTCGGACAGATACGTGTTACTAAAAATAGAATAATATTGTCAGATTTTCTGGATATGATACACTGCGCGGCGTTTGTAGTGTTCCTAGGGACGTTCCGATACTTCAAAATATCGATATTTGATTCGATACGATAATCGAATCAAAGTACCGATATCACCGATATATTGGAATGAAAATATCGATATATCGGAAAATCATATGATATTTCAGAAATGAGAATATTTGGATTTTTTTTGTAGTTATTCAATTACTATCGTATTACCGTATTACCCCTTTACAATAATGATTGGAAATTACTTTTTTTTCTATTGCTTAATCCAATCTGCTTCTAGAGTGTGCCAGTCTAACAATCATCGGCAATGGCTTCGTCATAGTTTTAACCGGTAGCGGCAGCATTTTCGGCATGATACTCGCTATTTTCCGTTCGCTCGGAAAAATCAACTGAAGTATTGACAAATTTGCTGAAATTCCACTGACAAGTTTTCTGTATTTCTCCTCGGGTTATTCTGATTCTTAACAACAGAAAATTCTTTCTTCAGAATTTCCATGGAAGTTTTTTTTTATTTTTATTATTCAGAATATTCATGGAAAAATCCATTGGAATATTCTTAACTAAAAAAGAAAATTCTTTTAATCTTTCATCGTTGTTTCAGATGAAATTCCCTGGAATTTCGGCAGGAAATACTCTACGATTTTTATGGAAATTCTTCAAAATTTACGCAAAAATTTCAATCAGAAAAAAAAATAAAAAATTTCATCAGAAATTCCGTAGAAATATTTTAAAGAAATTCTCTTTAATTCATACGGGGCATTCTTTTGAATAACGGAAGAAAATTTTCCTGTTTTCAAATTCTTTGAAATTCTCATTTTCACAGATCTGTTCCTAATTTCTAAAGGTAATTTATCTAATTTATCATAGGAACAACTCAAAAATTTAATTGAATTCACGTAAGGATTAAGGATCAGATGTTGCACAACGGCGGTCCATGCAAAGTGTCAAGTTGCCAAATCTATTTGTGATGGCAGCGCCCACCCCACATTTTGAAGTACATATTTTCTTTCAGAAAATACATTGCAATTGTTATTTTTGTTCTTTGTTACTTTGTTCTGATTCAATATATCGATATCGAAAGGAAAAATATCAATATGACCGATATATTGGAAGCAGAATATCGATACAAAAATATCGGATATCGAAACAAAAATATCGATATTCCGATATATCGGAAGTATCGGAACGTCCCTAAGTGTTCCCAAATGGGTACTTGCTCAAAACTTCACGCGGCGAATGACTGTCGAAAGGTACGGCCGCGCCAAACGATAACCCGCAATGCAATTAACCCATAAGAATCAAGTAAACGGGGTGCGGCGGTACCTTTCATGAAGGGTTCACCGCGTGCAATTTTTAGAAAATCAGGCAATAACAATAATAATCTGGGGAAACACTCCCTACAGAAGCGACGCATTTACCATTGTATTAGTCCGAGCAAATGCATTATTTTTAAAGAAGGAATCACATTCACCATTGTCTTAGTCCGGGCAAATGCAATATTTTTGTTTAAAAGGATTCACATCAACCATTGCCTCAAACTTCTTAATAAGGTATTTACAGGACAGGAGTTTAATTTCGAAGATAAAAAAAAAAATTACCAAAAACGCTTTCAATCGGAATTGCCGTTTGCGATTCTGCTTTAAAAAACACACAGCCGTTGTTCGACTATTATAGATTAAAAAGCACCTTGGAAATCATACTACCCTGATATTTTTATAATTTAAAAACAGATTTTAGAGGATCAAAAATATCTAATACTACCAAAGGATATTGAGCTGATAAGTGTAGCATAGTTACGGTGTACTTTGTAGATTGGGCACTAGTGATACTTATGTTTTTCTTTTGTAATTCTTATTCAAATTGCTATCAGAAATCAAGGAAGGTGTGATCCTTGATTTCAATCTAGGATAAAAATCACGAAAGCGAGGATTACTACTCCTGGCCACATCCATATTCACCAAAGGATATTGCGCTGGTAATGTGTTTGTAAGAGGTACTATGTTTTCGGGGAATTGTTCCATTCGGGGAAATGTTACATTCGGGGAATTGTTACATTCCGGGAAATTGCATTCGGGGAATTTACATTCGGGGAAATTGCATTCGGGGAATTGTCGTACAATCATGGCGAACACCTGGTATGTGGTAGAGCGTTCACCCATAAATCCCGCCTGGTACTGCCCCAAGAACTCTCTTGCAATTGGTGTTAGTCGGCGGCATAAAATTTGGGAGAGTACCTTGTAGGCGGCGTTCAGCAATGTGATTGCGCGGTAGTTGCTACAATCCAGCTTATCGCCCGACAGCTTCCATCCACTCCTGCGGCAGAACCTCATCCTCCCAAACCTTGGTAATCACCCAGTGCAGCGCTCTAGCCAGTGCCTCACCACCGTGTTTAAACAGCTCTCCTGGTAGTTGGTCAACTCCAGGGGCTTTGTTGTTTTTCCTGGAGATTCGGAGCCGGAAGTCGCATGTCCTGCGCGCGTGCTCCTAGGTTCATTACCATACCGCCACCGTTGTCTGCCATATCGCCATTCAGGTGCTCTTCGTAGTGCTGCCGCCACCTTTGGATCACCTCACGCTCGTTTGTAAGAAGGTTCCCGTTTATGTCCTTACACATATCGGGCTGTGGCACGTGGCCCTTACGTGAACGGTTCAACTTCTCATAGAACTTTCGTGTGTTATTAGCGCGGTACAGTTCCTCCGTCTCTTCACGGTCTCGATCTTCCTGCTGGCGCTTTTTCCTCCGGAAAATCGAGTTTTGTCTGTTCCGCGCCCGTTTGTATCGTGCCTCGTTCGCCCTCGTGCGGTGTTGCAGCAATCTCGCCCATGCTGCATTCTTCTCCTCAACTAACTGCTCACATTCGCCGTCATACCAGTCGTTTCTCTGATCCGGAGCCACCGTGCCTAGTGCAGCGGTTGCGGTGCTTCCAATGGCGGATCGAATATCTCTCCAGCCATCTTCAAGAGACGCTGCGCCTAGCTGCTCTTCCGTTGGGAGTGCCACTTCCAGCTGCTGCGCGTAGTCTTGGGCTAGTCTACCGTCTTGTAGCCGCCCAATGTTAAGCCGCGGCGGACGACTCCGACGCGTGTTGATCACCGTCGAGAGTTTTGAGCGCAGACATACTGCGACGCGGTAGTGGTCGGATTCAATATTCGCACTGCGGTAAATGCGTACGTTCGTGATGTCGGAGAAGAATTTACCGTCGATTAGAACGTGGTCGATTTGGTTTTCCGTTACTTGATTAGGTGATTTCCATGTGGCCTTGTGGATATTCTTACGGGGGAAGAAAGTGCTTCGGACTACCATTCCGCGGGAGGCTGCAAAGTTTATGCATCGTTGGCCGTTGTCGTTCGATACGGTATGCAGACTATCCGGTCCGATGACCGGTCTATACATTTCCTCCCTTCCTACCTGAGCGTTCATGTCGCCGATGACGATTTTGATGTCCCGCAGTGGGCATCCATCGTATGTCTGCTCAAGCTGCGCATAGAACGCTTCTTTCTCGTCGTCGGATCTCCCTTCGTGTGGGCAGTGCACGTTGATGATGCTATAGTTGAAGAAACGGCCTTTTATCCTCAGCTTGCACATCCTTGCGTTGATTGGCTGCCACCCAATCACGCGTTGGCGCATCTTTCCCAGCACTATGAAGCCGGTTCCTAGCTCGTTGGTGGTGCCACAGCTTTGGTAGAAGGTAGCCGCTCGATGCCCGCTTTTCCACACTTTCTGTCCTGTCCAGCAGATTTCCTGCAGCGCTACGACATCGAAGTTGCGGGGATGTAATTCATCGTAGATTATCCTATCGCAACCTGCGAAGCCTAGCGACTTGCAGTTCCATGTTCCAAGCTTCCAATCGTGATCCTTTATTCGTCGCCTAGGTCGTTGCCGATTGTATCGAGTCGTATTATCTTCTATGTCGTTCGTAATAGTTGTTTTTAAAGGCGGCTTATTGGGCCTGCGCAAACCTCCTGTCTCGTCGGAGGGCCGTCGTGTCAGGGCTGTTTAGCGTCCCACCTAACACCAGGACTTGGGCTTGTGCGCTTTGAGCGGCACACGGTCGCTTTGGCGGAGCCTACTTGCGGATACATGCAGCTTTTTATAGAGGTTTAACAGGGCCCACTGTCAAACCCCACCACACCCTAGGCAGGCGTCACAACTCGCAGATGGCCTGGGGAGGGATCGTCAAGCCCTTGGACATAGTCCCTGCTGCCCCCAAGACCTACACTAAGATGCTCTGAATCTAGTCGACTCAGGAAGTCCACCCATGCTTGTCCCGTCTGCAGCAGCGTATAACTTTCTTCTCTACAGCCGAATGTTGACGTAACTCGTATCTGACTGCTCTATCGCAGCCTTTTTTTATTTACGCTCCTCAATCTTCTGCAAGGTTGCATCTGTAATCCACTGTTTTCGCAGAGTGCGCACCACTACATCAAACCAATGTTTTAACCTTCTGGGTGAATGACGGTACAGTATCCTACACATACACCTGTGTTCAGAATAATAGCAGCGGAAGCCGTTTTTCATACAAAATGGTCAACTTTGACAAGCTGTAACTTTGTACCACAATGACCGATTGGGCTGAAATTTTAGCAGTGAACTACAAATATGATGAAATTCACACATACTAAGTATCATTCTTTTCGAATGACGCGTTCAAAAATTACGCACTAGGTCAAATTGTTCAAAAAATAGCAGTTTTTAATTTTGATATATTGGCCAATTCGAATGTCAAATTCAACAATTTATATTTTTTTAATTACAAACTTAGTGTCTTGCAACACCTGAATTCAAATTGATAACATTCCAATTAAATGTTTTCCTGATATTTCCAAAACAAAAACTGCTATTATTTTGAGCAATTTGACCTAGTGCGTAATTTTTGAACGCGTCATTCGAAAACAATTATACTTAGTATGTGTAAAATTCATCATACTTGTAGTTCACTGCCAAAATTTCAGCTCAATTGGTCATCGGGGTGCAAAGTTACAGCTTGTCAAAGTTGACAATTTTGTATGAAAAACGGCTTTAACTGCTATTATTCTGAACACAGATGTAAATTGTTAAATTTCTGTAAAGAATCGAATAAAACCTCTTCGACTATACAGTCATTTGGGAAGGATTCGTTATGAGTCACCGTTAGAACCCTAAACACATTGTCTTCTCCAGGGTGCGAAGCAATAATTCTTCCCGTATTCTCGCGTACCGGCGGTGTATTTTTATCATTGATAACGATCGATTTTCCGTCAGCTGGCTTCCATCGCGTTCCTGGGGTCTGTGTTTGGATCAGTTATTCGCGCTCCTGTAGGATTCATCCGATTCGACGGAATAGCTATCAGATTGATATCTAGAAACGTCCAGGAGTTTAAGACTGTGACCACAATATGGCGGATTCATTCATTTTAGGCATGCTCGACAGCGGCTCGGTCATGGTGTTGGTTGTCCCTTAGCATACGGAATAGTTTGGTTAGTTGATTCTTGTCGCCAACAAAATATGTGCCATTTTCGGAATACTTAAATGTCGAATAGGCGTCCTCGACGTGCCACAAATTGTCTCAGCGCTTGTAAGAATCGTTGCGTAGAAAGACCGGAGACAAGCTCTGAATGGATCATCTTGGGATGGAGACCAATGAACAAAACTACGTACGTCTTCAATGCACTCCGTTTCTTCCTCTAAGAAGCAAGAATTGTTACCGAGCTACTTACAATAATAACTGTAGGCCAGTGTAATGGAATGTTATGTGTAAATACTCTATTATCAGTCGCTACCTATCTAATACCACTGGAAAGATTCAAAAATGGAATATTTTCAATACGTTCAAAACCGATATATCTTGAAAATGGTAGAAAAAATAGTACTGTACCCCTTTTTCATTGGAAATTTTGCGTACTTTCATGAAATTGAGCTAAATATAATGTGGTAAAAATATTCCAACAATTTAAAAAATCCGACTTTTCTTGAAAAACCGTATCTTTCTTCTAACTTCTCCATCTTAGCCAATAATGCAAAACATTGTAGGGCACTGTACGGATTGCTTTGTCTCTTTTTTACTGCAAAGAAAAATAGAAAACAACAAGGACACTTAATGTCAAAATTGACATTTACTTGCCTTGTTGTTTTCTAACTTCCTTGAAAAACGAAAGAGATTTGCAGTCCGTGCAGTATCTCATATTAACTCAATACCAAATTTTCTAAGCGACTTGTCTGCTTTTGTTGTTTTAAGATTCAAATGTCGATTTCACGAATCTGATGACACTCCCACGCAAGCCAACACCATCATCAAGCAGGGGCATTCACCTACACGGTTAGAAAAAAAGTACCTAATTTTAGGTACTTTTTTTCTCTTGCATCTCCTTCCCTCTTCCCTTTGGTGTCATAAAATGAAGATCAAAACCACTCAACAACGGCAGTAAAGTGTGGGAACCCAACGTTAAAAAATCTCAGGTTTTAAAAAGTTGAGTAAAATTTACCTAACTTTTGATTAGTTTCTATTTAAAATTAGGTACATTTGACATAACATTAAGCAAATTTTACTTCATTTTTAGAAAAAATACTCAATTTTGGGTTCCTACACTAAACTCCCGATTTGAGTGAAAATTACCTAATATTATGTACTTTTTTCTAACCGTGTACGTATTGATGGTGTTGGTTTGCGTGGGAGTATTTACCATCAGAATCGTGGTATTTCGCTCAAGTTTTCAAAAGGACCTAATTAACTTTTTTTCATGAATTAATTTGAATATTCCAATCAACAGATCAATATGAAAGCTTTTGATAGTAGTCGTTGAATTATTTTAGGAAAAAAATGTTACTTAGGTCCTTTTCGACTTTGAATCTTTGTTCACAAAAGCAGATAAGTTGTTTTGAAAATTTTGTATTGAATTGTTCGATATAGGATATCCAAAAATAAAAAAATTAAAAACAACGAAATTTCTTTTAAAAGCCTTTTTTTTCAAATTGCATTTTTTTTTACATAGAGTCATCAGATTGTATAAATATGCAAAATTTCGAGCAAACCAAAAATACAAAAACAAATCGGCCTTTGAGTTCTTAGAGAATGGCTAAGTGTTTGGGAAAAATCAAAGGGCGATTTAAATAAAGTGTGAGTTGAAAAACGTCGGGCTAATCTTCCAAAAAATCCGGCGTGATTCGACTCATTCCGTTTGAATCAGTGAATTGACATTCTTCGCAAAGAACAATTGATACTATTGTATATAAGAAGTAAAAGTTTGAATTTCGGCGTTGAAATTTCTTGGATTTTCTCAGGAAATTGTTCGGTGTTGAGTTGGAAAATATTTCGAAGTTTTCTACAAAATCTTGGAAAACTTTTCGGAATTTTCACTTGAAATTCTTTGGAGATTCCCCGTAAAAATCTTTGAAAATTTCACAATAAAATAGAATTTTCATGGGAATTTATTTCAAATTTTAACGTAAAATCCTTTGGTTTTCCCAAAAAAATCTTTGAAACTTGGAATCTTTGGAACGTGGAATTTATCGAGATATGCTGCTTCGGAATGTTTACGGCAATTTCTTCGGATTTGCCATTGAAGCTTCTTTGGAAATTCCAAAGAGAGTTTCCATGGGAAATTATTTGAATTTACCCCCAAGAAATCTTTGAATTTCCGCAGGAAATTTGTAGTTTTCATGGGAAATGTTCTGAAATTTTCATGAGAAATTTACAAAAATTATTCGTCAATTGTTAAAAATTCCTACAAAAAATCTTTGGAGTTTCCACAGTAAATGGCTAAAAATTTGCATGGGTAATTATTAGAGTGGGGCTTCATGGTCATTTTTTCAAATCAATGGTTTTTCGAAGCCATTCTGGGTCCTGAACAACTGTGCAGAATTTGGGACCGATTGGTTGCTTCCTCGCTTTCCGCATTGCGTTTGAAGTTTGTATGGAAATTAGTATGGGAGAACGTATATTTTTGCATTTCTACTACTAGAGGTTTCAGTTCATCGTAAACCAAGTGGCACATTACGTTAAAGTATAACCCAAAGGATGCCGAAAAACTTTGCTAAAGAAGGCACGTTGCTGGAACGTCCACGAAAAAAGTTATAACGCTTCGAAGATTGAGTGTTCAAACCATATGCAAAAAATCATTTATTCTGCCAGCACTGCCGAACTACGTGGAGCAATAATTTAACTGAGTGTTATTTCAAAATTATTTATTTTATAGGACTTTGGAGCTAATGGGAGATTTTCGGAATGATTTCACAAAGTAAAAGTTCCGACTAGAAGGAAAATGGGTTTTACCCTCTGACAATTACAGGTTGTCCGGTAGTGCTGGCAGAAACATTGATTTCTTGCATATGGTTTAAACAATCAATTTTCAAAACGAAATAACATTTTTGGTAGACCTTCCAGCTGCGTAACTTCTTCGGCAAAGTCTTTCGAGTTCTTTCCAGGCTATATGCTAATGTATTGAGTCACGTGACTGATGATAAATTGAAGCCGCTAAGAGCAAAAATGTAAAAAAGTACATTTTCCCATACTAATCTCCATGTAAATTTAAAACGCGATGCGGCATGCGAGGTCGCAACCAATCGAGCCCATATTTTGCACAGTTGATTGGGGTCCCAAAACGATTCAGAAAAACCTTGATCTCACTTGATCGGACGAAGTTTGCGTGTTCCCATACAACTGCGCCCCACTCTAGTAATTATTCTAATATTCCACAGGAAATGTTTTGGAATGTCATGGAAAATTATGGAAAATATTTTAGATTAGACTTTTAATTCGCAGTTTTTTCACAATCAGAAAACGAATAAACCGATTGGTCAACAGGATCAAACCCAAAATCGCCTTATTCTGGGAAAACGTCTATTTCTAAAGAAGTAAAAATATACACCGATGCCTTATTCCAGGCAAACGTCTTTTTTTTATAGAAGGGATCACGTTCACAATCCAGAAGGAAATACATTAATCATTGCTATTCACTGGCAAAACCATGATTTCGATGAAGGGTTAACTGCCGTAATCTGGCAGAGTGACGTATACGCCATTTTCCAAAAATGGTGTTAACGAGTAGCACTCATCGTACTCTTTAACAGAAAAATGGAAAACATGTATGTTGTAAAATGGCGCATACGTCACTTTTTCAGATTACGGCAGTTAAGTCGATCGATAACTAAACAATATCACTACCCCACACTCCCCCCCCCCTTTTCCATCCTTAACCAACTATCGTCATTTCCTTAATATGAAGAATGTGTGTTCCAAATTTGGCTGAAATCGGCCAAGGGGAGATCAGAAGTTACACCGAGGTGATTGAGAGCTGAACAATGCCAGTCCCTCCACAACCTTTCTGTTTTCTAAGTATCATAGCCCTTATCTTCGTCTTCTTAAGAAAAAAAAAGTGTTCTAAATTTGGTTGAAATCGGCCAAGGGGTTCAGAAGTTATGCTGGAACATACACAGAAACATTCAAACATTGAGTTATATATATCATAATCATATAATTTTTATACCTTTTAATAATCCAATTTAGAATAAAGGTTGCTTGATTATTGATCACTATGCAAATCATTCAATTTGATCATTCATTAATCAATTTATTAATTAATAATGAATCATACACATAGTTTGTCAAGATTTAATCACGATCGGTAATCGTTTTTTTCATTATTCATATTCATGTCAAAAATGATTATAATCGTTAATCATTATTGACAAGAATGAATACATCATTAATCATAATCTTTAATCATAGAGTTCAATGATTTAATCATAACAAATTCAATTTATTCATGAACGCTCTAAAATATAGATTCCTATGGCCCTTCTACCTTTTCAATAAACATCTTTCAAAAATAGAGAATATATGTACTAAATCTGGTTGGAATTGGTCCTGGGGGTTGGGAGTTACACTGAATTGCTCGTTTTCTAAAGACAACCCCTTCCCCTCTTTTCCCAATGACCATTCCACCCCCTTTGTTATTTTCTCCTTAGTATAGATCATTATTATTATTATTTATTCAGACTAAGGCCGAAGTGGCCTGTGCGGTATATAAGAGTCTTCTCCATTCGGCTCGGTCCATGGCTACACGTCGCCAACCACGCAGTCTACGGAGGGTCCGCAAGTCATCTTCCACCTGATCGATCCACCTTGCCCGCTGCGCACCTCGCCTTCTTGTGCCCGTCGGATCGTTGTCGAGAACCATTTTCACCGGGTTACTGTCCGACATTCTGGCTACGTGCCCGGCCCATCGCAGTCGTCCGATTTTCGCGGTGTGAACGATGGATGGTTCTCCCAACAGCTGATGCAGTTCGTGGTTCATTCGCCTCCTCCACGTACCGTCCGCCATCTGCACCCCACCATAGATGGTACGCAGCACTTTCCTTTCGAAAACTCCAAGTGCGCGTTGGTCCTCCACGAGCATCGTCCAGGTCTCGTGTCCGTAGAGGACTACCGGTCTAATTAGCGTTTTGTAGATTGTCAGTTTGGTACGGCGGCGAACTCTATTCGATCGAAGCGTCTTGCGGAGTCCAAAGTACGTACGATTTCCAGCCACTATGCGTCTCCGAATTTCTCTGCTGGTGTCATTTTCGGCAGTCACCAGTGAGCCCAAGTACACAAATTCTTCTACCACCTCGATTTCGTCACCACCGATGCAAACTTGCGGTGGGTGGCTCACATTGTCTTCTCTTGAACCTCTGCCTATCATGTACTTCGTCTTCGACGTGTTGATGACTAGTCCGATCCGCTTAGCTTCCCTCTTCAGTCTGATGTAGGCTTCCTCCATCTTCTCAAAGTTACGTGCCATAATATCTATGTCGTCGGCGAAATAGCTGGACGGACTTATAGCTGGACGGACTTATTGAAAATTGTACCACTCGTGTTAATCTCTGCTCTTCGTATTACACCTTCCAAAGCGATGTTGAATAGCAAACACGAAAGACCATCACCTTGCCGTAACCCTCTGCGGGTTTCGAAGGGACTCGAGAATGCCCCTGAAACTCGAACTACGCACATCACCCGATCCATCGTTGCTTTGATCAACCGTGTCAGTTTATCCGGAAAGCCGTGTTCGTGCATTAGCTGCCATAGCTGGTCTCGATCGATTGTATCATATGCGGCTTTGAAGTCGATGAATAGATGATGTGTGGGCACGTTGTATTCGCGGCATTTCTGCAGTACTTGGCGAATGGCAAACACCTGGTCCGTGGTGGAGCGTTCGCCCATAAAACCCGCCTGGTACTGCCCACGAACTCCCTTGCAGTTGGTGCTAGTCGACGGCATAAAATTTGGGAGAGTACCTTGTAGGCGGCGTTCAGCAATGTGATTGCGCGGTAGTTGCTACAATCCAGCTTATCGCCCTTTTTGTAGATGGGACACACGACACCTTCCATCCACTCCTGCGGCAAAACTTCCTCCTCCCAAATCTTGGTAATGACCCAGTGCAGCGCTCTAGCCAGTGCCTCACCACCGTGTTTAAATAGCTCTCCTGGTAGTTGGTCAACCCCAGGGGCTTTGTTGTTCTTGAGCCGGCCAATCTCCTCCTGGATTTCCTGGAGATCCGGAGCCGGTAGAATTATGTCCTGCGTGCGTTCTCCCAGGTCCATCACCATACCGCCATCTTCGTCTGCCACATCGCCATTCAGGTGTTCTTCGTAGTGCTGCCGCCACCTTTGGATCACCTCACGCTCGTTCGTAAGAAGGTTCCCGTTTATGTCCTTACACATCGGGCTGTGGCACGTGGCCCTTACGTGAACGGTTTAACTTCTCATAGAACTTTCGTGTGTTATTAGCGCGGTACAGTTGCTCCGTTTCTTCACGGTCTCGATCTTCCTGCTGGCGCTTTTTCCTCCGGAAAATCGAGTTTTGTCTGTTCCGCGCCTGTTTATATCGTGCCTCGTTCGCCCTCGTGCGGTGTTGCAGCAATCTCGCCCATGCTGCATTCTTCTCTTCCACTAACTGCTCACATTCGCCGTCATACCAGTCGTTTCTCTGATCCGGGGCACCGTGCCAAGTGCAGCGGTTGCGGTGCTACCAATGGCGGATCGAATATCTCTCCAGCCATCTTCAAGAGATGCTGCGCCTAGCTGCTCTTCCGTTGGAAGTGCCACTTCCAGCTGCTGCGCGTATTCTTGGGCTAGTCTACCGTCTTGTAGCCGCCCAATGTTAAGCCGCGGCGTCCGACTTCGACGCGTGTTGTACACCGTCGAGAGTTTTGAGCGCAGGCATACTGCAACGAGGTAGTGGTCGGATTCAATATTCGCACTGCGGTAAGTGCGGACGTTCGTGATGTCGGAGAAGAATTTACCGTCGTTTAGAACGTGGTCGATTTGGTTTTCCGTTTCTTGGTTAGGTGATCTCCATGTGGCCTTGTGGATATTTTTGCGGGGAAAGAAGGTGCTTCGGACTACCATTCCGCGGGAGGCTGCGAAGTTTATGCATCGTTGGCCGTTGTCATTCGATACGGTGTGCAGACTATCCGGTCCGATGACCGGTCTATACATTTCCTCCCTTCCTACCTGTGCGTTCATGTCACCGATGACGATTTTAACGTCCCGCAGTGGGCATCCATCGTATGTCTGCTCCAGCTGTACGTAAAACGCTTCTTTCTCGTCGTCGGGTCTCCCTTCGTGTGGGCAGTGCACGTTGATGATGCTATAGTTGAAGAAACGGCCTTTAATCCTCAGCTTGCACATCCTTGCGTTGATTGGCTGCCACCCAATCACGCGTTGGCGCATCTTACCCAGCACTATGAAGCCGGTTCCCAGCTCGTTGGTGGTGCCACAGCTTTGGTAGAAGGTAGCCGCTCGATGCCCGCTTTTCCACACTTTCTGTCCTGTCCAGCAAATCTCCTGCAGCGCCACGACGTCGAAGTTGCGGGGATGTAATTCATCGTAGATTATCCTATCGCAACCTGCGAAACCTAGCGACTTGCAATTCCATGTTCCAAGCTTCCAATCGTGATCCTGTATTCGTCGCCTAGGTCTTTGCCGATTATATCGAGTCGCATTATCTCTTATATTGTTCGTAATGATTGGTTTTCTAGGCGGCTTATTGGGCCTGCGCAAACCTCCTGTCTCGTCGGAGGGCCGTCGTGTCAGGGCTGTTTAGCGTCCCACCTAACACCAGGACTTGGGCTTGTGCGCTTTGAGCGGCACACGGTCGCTTTGGTGGAGCCTACTTGCGGATACATGCAGCTTTTTATAGAGGTTTAACAGGGCCCACTGTCAAACCCCACCACATCCTAGGCAAGCCCACAACTCGCAGATGGCCTGGGGAGGGATCGTCAAGCCCTTGGACATAGTCCCTGCTGCCCCCAGTATAGATCATGTGTGTACCAAATTTGGTTGAAATCGGTACGGAGGTTCATAATTTACTCCTACTTGCCTGTTTTCTAAACAATACCGCTCCCTCCAGACCCATCCCCCTTTCCCAAATTACCCTCCCATATGATCGTCTACTTATAGTGAATATGTGAACAAAATTTGGTTGAAATCGGTCCTGGGAGTTGAAAGTTACACCGAATTGTTCGTTTTCTAAACAAAACCCAAAACCCAAAACAGGTACCACCACCCCTCCCCCTTTTTCAAATAACCATCCCACTCCCTTTGTTAACTTCCCCTGAGGATAGAGAATGTGTGTACCAAATTCGGTTGCAATCGGCAAAGTGGTGCAGAAGTAGTTAGTGAACATACATACATAACATAGATTGGTTTTTATATATATAGACTAGCCGATAGGACCCTGCCTTACCCGGGTTGGGCAGTTGTTTTTCGTGGGCCCAATCTTCAAGGTGTTATGTGTGAGATGTTCACGTAAGTTTTTGCACCCAATCAAACCTTGTTTGATATGTTCGAGCTTGCACATAACAATCTGAACACGAGCCCGAACAACGTTACACCCAGGCGCAATGTAATATTCAAACATCAAGTTCAAACTTGGGTTTAAACATGTGCGCTTGCACACGAATTTCTTCTAGAATGAACTACGCCTGGGCAAATGCACGGGTTGCTTGGGAAAATATTGTTGATTCCTCTTGTTTCGCATCCTTGTTATTTACAACCAAACTTCAATGAATTGTGATTGAAAATCTGAAACATGTTGTGCTCATTTTATGTACATTGCATATGAAGTGAAGTTCTAGATTCCATAGAAATTTCAGATGTGAACCGAAAACCACCCCCCCTCCTTTTTGGAGATCCTTAAGATTAATTCCACCACGTTGTTATCTTTGATACTTGCAATCTTTACAGATTGCAAGGCCGTATTCAGTATTTCGTATTTGACTCGACTTGAGTCGATCACTTGGCAAAGTGATCATCACGCCACTATCCAAGTCGTTGCTGGGTGGACGTTAGGCAAAATAACACCAATTTTAACAATTGGTCCTCTGCTAATCTTCAGTTTCTATTTACTTCATACTTGGTGTCAATTAATTCTATTTCTTCATTACTTTCATCCACTCCCTTCAGATTAAAGTAGTATAATTTTCACCGAAAAAAAAACAAATCAATTTCAAAACAAATTAAAACAAATTAGTCACGGGGTGATCAAAATCATTCTAATTAAAATACAGGCTTGCATATGTTATGTGTGTGTCATCCCCTGTCCCTCACCCAGCTGGGGGCATTGGTCAGTACTACCTGAATAATTAATAATTTGATCAGATCTTATGCTCCGTATTAATGGTGCCCTTTTTGTTACGAAGACTAGTACTGCAAAAAGGATTCACTTCTGAAGAAAGAAAAGGTTTTTCAGATAGTGAAGGGAATGAGATGTACTAGTTGTTCATAAGAGGTCCAGCAAAACTTCACAAGGACACCCTTATTCGTACTATCTACTCAGAGAATAGAAGGTCGAGAAGAGCCACCGTTCCTAACTAAAGCGTGAACCGAATGCCTGGGACTCCCACAATATCTGCGGCAATAGATTTTTATAAGTGTTTAGGATTATGAAGCAAAAAAATAAACAAAGTTAAAAGTAAATTATTGGCTCACTGGTTTAGTTTCTGCACTACCAAAATAACTCCTGCTTTGAACATGGCGCCCCGAGTAGCACATATGTTACACATAGATTACAGTAACTCATATGTGACCAGATTCAATCACAATTAGGTTGCTGTAACCTATTTCACTTGACTTGCGCTGCTTGGGGTACCAGGGATATCCAAGAAGACAACATATGTTTCATGTGTGCATTTTGCTTCTCATGCTACTTTGATTCCATTAGGATTGTGTCCACAATGCTCAACTGTGGCCGATTCGGCGTTTGCGAAGGTACCCATAAGTTTTGTAGCTGTGTAAGTTCCGATGGCTGTTAATGTTATGGATGAGGCTGCTGTTGTTGCTACAGTTAAACTGGTTCAGCTCAGCAAAAGTTCCAGTACGTTTACATTGAGCCAAGCGATATTATTGATATTACTGTACTCTGTGTTGAAAATTCGCGATCCTGAATAACGCTCTCTACAAGTGAATGAAAATTTAAGTTTATCAGTGATTTTAAGACATACCAATATGAATTAGCAATATTTTTTTTCCAGATGTGAATTTAAAGCTTTCGTACGTTTTATCGTACTATTCAGATAGAGAAAATGCACCAGAAGCTAAACAACAATATGAAATAAATTCAGTGAGTTTGTTTTTTACTCTTCAGGGCCTAATTTACAAATTGAAATATTGGGAGAACCACACTTCAAAGCTTGTAGATCAAAATTGTGACAGGGATTCAGGAAATACTTTATTCTCTAGCATTTAAAATAAAAGTTACTGATTTAGTAAAAGAAGTCTGGCGGTAGTTCCAACTCATAAAGTGTTGTATTTACGACGCCGTGAAATAACTTTTTGAATATTCATATGTGCATATACATGCCCCCCCTAAACAGATGCTGTACCAAGGACGTCTTTTAAATCCTACATGAACTCAAAAACTTCCGCAAAATCAAGTAGATCTAAAGCATTTTTTTCTCAAGGTGACGGGCCTAGGATTACACCCATGATAATTTTAATATGTGGTAGTAATAGCAATTATACAATCTAATATTGAGAATTTAAATTAATTATAATCTCTATATATAAAAATGAGTTTGCATTTGCATTGAGGCCATATAACTCACGAAGGGGTGGACCAATTAGCTTGATTTATATACGGTTCGATTCATTTTAGGAAGGACTGTGTTTATATGTAGAAAAAGACATGAATTTTCCCGGAAATAGTTGGAAAATCACGAAAATGCAAAAAAGTTGGTGAGCAGTGAAGAAATTCGAAACGATTGTAAATAAATCGATCTAGAGTGCAGTGTTTCAATATTTGACATTTGAAAAGCAAATGTGTCACCGTTTAATAAATTCAATGGATGCTGCAACTAGTAGTCTTTTTCTTGAGGTGCTGATCCGTCAAGTGCAATTCGTTCAGTTTCATCAATATAAATTCCAAAAATATTGGCACCACAGTTCCTACTTTATATTAATGTAGGAGCTACATGTTATACTCATTGTGGAGAATATTTATCTACGTTTCATTGAAAAAAAAGGACCAATAATGGTACCGAAACGTCGGATCAGAATTAATATAGCGTTTTAGCTGGCCATCAGACTGCATAGCCGATAAACAATACTCTGAGTCAATTACAGTCGACAACCACCTCCACTACGTTACTAAAATTCAACAGAAAAGGATTCCAACACTAGTCTCCTGAGTGAGCGCCAAACGAGTTACCACTAAGCCATCACCACCCATTACTACTACTCAATAAGTGCAACACCTTGACCAACATGAACATATAAACAGCAAACTATGTTCGATTTTGGTTAGGTTTATGATGAACTCAGTTTAAATCTAGTGGACATGTTTGAGTACAAACATGCACGCGTGAAAACTGCATGTGGTTCAACACAATTCATGTTTTTGGAAAGACTGCATCGTGGATAATTGTCAAATTCAAGGTTGTTAACAGCACCGCACTCTAGATCGATTTTGACTCGATTGTTTAGGATTTCTTCACAACTCATTAAATTTAAACATTCAAAATTCGAAGTATCCCATTATAAAATTCAATCTTTATATACCTACTAGTCGACCCGGCAGACGTTGTCCTGCATAGTAGGCGAAAATGCGTGTTGTGAACAATCCATACGGAATTCGCATACGAATCTTTGTTTTGGTTTTTACGATTCACTCAACTGTACTAATGATTTTTGCATGAGGAAATATCATATAAACACGTCGGAAGCTATAACGAACATAACTGCTGAAAAAATGAAGAAAATCTATCCAGCCGTTTTCGAGTTATGCGGATACGAACACAGACCATTTCATTTTTATATATATAGAAGATGAACACAGCTCAGATTATTGGGAAAATCTTGCAAATCGGTCCATTTGTTCGTGTTCGTTATATTGAAAATGTGAAAATTTAGTCTACTTGGTTTGTGGACAGCCCCCAAGTAAAAAAAGTAGAAGGTTGTATCCGAGACACGACCGCCAATTGGACGTAGGATTACGTGAAGTGTAAAAGATTTTATTTTGAAATTCTGAATATGTTCTATGGCGTTGATATTGCGGTATTGCGGACTGTGCCCTTGTTATGTTGGCAGTGCCCATGCATTTAAAGGTATTGTTTAATCCTTCCGATACCCGCAGCCGCATGACTTCACGGTTGAAGCATCTCGGATGTCCAAGATAAATATTGTCTATCCGAAACAAAGTTAGAACGTTTATACCGAAGTTGGATTTTTCTCCAGATACAGGCAACTTTCCCAACTTCGGAAGTAGTGCGCTGGATTCGCCTAAAGATGCGTTAAACAACGGATCAATTAGTTTGACATATAAAACTTCGGAAGAAAGTTCGGAGAAGTTCGGTTCGGAAGTCCTGACTTCCGAATTCTAAGTTGGTGCTACACCGACAATATCGAGGAAAGACAGGACAGGTTTCTGATTTTGTGCCGGTGCAAGTTCCAGACACTTGTCTTCATTCCACATGAGTGTATGTTGTTGTCCAATCATCATTTCTATCTCGTTCATCTCGTCGACGACTTTAATAGGAATACTGCCCTACGGTCCTCCGAAATATCCGTCTGCTCTGTTTGTCCAACCGCATTCAAGTTTTCTTCATTGAAAACAATTCCATTCCGCCTGTAGAGCGGTGTAGTAACCAGATAGTCCAGCCACGCTTTAACGGTACCTTTCTTCACGTAGCCGGACAAGTAACTTGATTTGTGTATTATGAATGCACGCACACGTTGATAGCATAGTCGTCATCCAGTTGGCGAGGAAGTACGCCTACCATCTGGGTCACGACGACTAGAATGTTGATAATTTGGCCGATAATTGCCAAATTACCTGTTGATTAGGAAAATCATATATTTATTTGATGTAATAAATTTTTAAGTAAAATAACTTTTCCACAAACCTGCAATATGCCGCAAACGACGAAACTGCATGAAATTGATCCTGGGAGACACCAGTCTTGTGGTGAGTGAGTCCAGCGGAGGCAAATTGGACGGAAACTTGGGATATGTAAAGCCATTTGATTGCGACAATGTGGGAATTGATCCGCGGTTCAGGCTTGTTCGACACGTAGCACACGCCGAAAATCCTTCCACCGTTTCGAAATAATTTGTCGTAAGTAACACGGCAGCATTTGAGTTGGAGATTGGTTTCAAATCATTTCTGAACCAGATTCTAGCACACACATCACATGCGTAACCAAAATCGTTTTCCACGAATCGTTTCTGGAACTCCCAATCAGCCCGATCGAAATTGGGTTTGTCTTGTGTTAAAAGTGAAGAATCATCAGCGACAGCAGACACGTTTTCTTCAACGTCACCACGCTCATCATCGACATCTGCTCTTGCGGACTGCATCACAACATTTTCACCGGCGTCGGAATCTTCATGATCAGAGTTAACAACTGTATCAGCACGGATTAAGTTGAATTCTACTCGAAGAAATTGTAACACGGGAACATTAATCCTTATTGACAGACAGATATACATAATTGACAGATGCATTCCCATTTAAAATGACTGTACCAAGTACAATAAGACATGTTGAAACATAAAAGATTAGAAAATTATTTTGAGCTTTTTAGTGGAATGTTATTGTTGTTTATAGTAAGCTTGGCCATAATTTTTCATTTAATCTTTTATCTGTCATAAGACGAGTTTATACAATCCCATTGAATTCCACCACTTAAGTGGTGGAATTCAATGGGATTGTATATATATTTCGGCTCTACCTTTTTTTTGTGTACAATGGTAGCTTTGACAAGAATCGATTTTGATCCACTATGCGCCTTTCTAATCATTCATAGCAACCAAACGATAGTCCGTATCTTGCGTAAAAATTTCACTTTTCTGCTAAATAGCCACTATTTAGAAAACATTTTCAGTGGCGCCACTGGTATCCGGGAACCGTAATCGATGCCATTTTTGCAATCAACTCTTTCTTCTCATAAAATTTCTGAGAAGAACCGATTTTCTTTCTAATATGCGCCACTAACAGTAATATACCCCGGGGCAAGTGAAAATACGGGGTAAGTGGGTACTATGGCTGCCGATTAATCGGTGAACGTTTTTAATGGTAACAATATTCTGGAAAGATGAAGTAGAATTATCAGCGAATTAGCCATACATAAGAACAATGGAATCAAAACCAATTCCGGCACCATACTAATGGTATTGTTTAATCATGACTTTAAACTACCGGAAAAATCTATTATTTTTCTTTTTATTCAATGGATTTCCAACAAAATAGTCGTTTCTAAATTCATCATTGATGTGGAAAGTGAATATTTTGAGCAATTAAATAATTGTGTGACATCGAAAACGATTTAAAAGTTTTGATTAAAGCCAAAATCTGCAATTTTCACTTGCCCTTAAGTTTTAACATACATGGGGCAAGTGGGACATATTTGAAAAACATTTTCGATTTCTAGTGAAAATTACTTCGACACTCATATATCCTATGGGTCTGAATCAAATGCAGTTGATATCGTTGGTTTCGTTGTTAGGAAGTAGTGTACAGTTGATTTACCAAATGTGTATTTTACTTTCTGGAAATTATCTTCCTCATGGAAAAGAGCAATGGTTGTAACTATGCGAAATTTTCCGTTTACAGTGCAAGCAATCTATTTATTCTACAATAGATCAACAGGTTTTTTCTTGTGTTTTGTTATTTTTAAACATCGCATCAGATTACCAGATTTTCAGATAAATAAAGTGCTTAAGACATAAATTGGCCATTTCGTTCTATTACAAATTTACAACACTGCGCATTGCCTGAATAAAAACGTTCCTTTTGAAGTTCTAATTTATGTAATAATTTGTGTTCTAAACAGAGAAACATTCATTCGAAAAGTGAACAAAGATTTGCTCATCTCTTCCATCTAACACATTTGGTAAGAAAGTAAGCTAATGGAAATCCAGACAATAGCCAATTAAACAGTAAACCGGCTGTTGTCTTGTTTTTATATCTGCTAACATTGTAATCCCTTTCTTTTTGCAAAAACAAAAGTCTGACAAGCAATAAACCTCCATCCAAGATCTGAAATACTACGACTCAGAAATTACATGAACATTATATCTAAATTCTTCAAATTAGTTTCGTTCGACAGTATAAAGCAGAATAGGTCCCACTTGCCCCGTTTGAAGGGTTGAGTGGGTCCCACAGGTAAATTTATTTATGTCACTACCAATATTTTTGTAACTGAATAAATGGCTTACAACAAACATTTTTCTGTGTTGTGCCACCGTTAGAATATATTATAAAAAATGCAGCCAGATAAATTTAAAAAGCTATTGGGCGAATTGAAGGCCATATCAGTTTTCTGTTCTTTTCATAAATGGCAGAAGGGAGGTTGCTTGATTTATAACGTCACTAAAATCAGAACCACTTCTGTATAAATTTATCATGCCTATCGTATTCTAACGGAATTATTAAATATATACCTTTGTCTCGCATTCTTTTTTTTTTAAGACAGGACACCGTCTTCGACCAGAGGTCGTACAGACTGAACACTTAACACCTAGAGACAAGAGATCACGAAAAGTTTCCTCCGTACTGGAGCGGGAATCGAACCCACACTGCCTAGGCATATGCGTATAGACGATTGACGTTGCTAACCGCACGGCCACGAAGCCCACATTCTATCATGATATGGTCGGGGTTCAGCCATATCACACCAAGCGCCATCGAAAAATTACCGATTTTTCTGCTCAAACTTTCGTTTAGCAGATTTAATTTATCGCAAATCGCATCGAACATCCCTCAACCTCATAACTGAGGATGTTCTACTGCAAATGTATGCTTAAATTGATATGAAACTATTTCCGTTGTCCTTGTACGAACAAAATATCACAAGTCAGTCGAAAAGCCGCCTGGTGCGGTTTGGCTGAACCCCGACCATATGTACGTCTAAGTTTGGGAGATATACAAGTTTCAATATCATTGTTAAATGCATATAACTTCTTGCAGAAGTAATACATTCCTCTCATCAAACTTGATGATAAATGATGATAAATTGATATTCTGGAAATGTTAGATCGTTGTTAATCTAAAGATTTGCCCAATGGGTCCACAGTTCGACGTCACTAAAACTGACTGACAACGGGAGCTCATTGATCTTATGCAATTCAGAATCAGTATAATAGGATTCTCATGCTCATTCTCTTCCTCATCTGGAAGTTTTATCATTGCGTTTTCGGTTGGAAACAATTTATCTATCAAATTATTTTAATTACTATGACTTCAAGTAGAGAAACGTGGTCACGAAACTGGAAAGCACGCATGGAAGAGATTTGATATTGTTGGCCCTTTAATCTATAAAGGCGGGTAGAAATGAATGATCAAGTGATAATATATACGCTATAGCGCTACAAAAAATACAACGGAAAGGACTTTCGAAAGTGGTATCCGTCTTAGAAGTTTGACTGCATAAGCTGCACAAAAACGATCAGAGTCAATCTGAAGCTAAACGAATTAGTTATTAACGTGTCAAAAATAAAATACATAATAAATAACTATAGGTCGTCACAAAATCCCTCACTCCTAAATCTAACTTCAACATAGAAATTAAAGAACACATTGCTGTTCAAAGGAATCTTGCTTAATTTTGTATCCATAAGATATTTCGAAAATAAAATATGTTATCTCTCTCGTCATTATTTGTAGTTACCTAACTACAAAACACTTGTCTATCGAGCTAGACCAGGTATACATCTGTGCTCTGAAAAATAGCAACGGTGGCCGATTTTCATATAAAATGGAATGGAATGTTGTAACTTTGATCTCCGATAACCGATACGAACCTCATATCACGCTGGCTAAGGACCAACGTACAGTTATCTAAAGTTCAGGTGGAATATGGTACATGGTATAACCAGTAAAAGAATCATAAATTGTATAATTTTGTTTTATATTGATAATTTTATGATTTTTTTTCCTTCTTTGTCGTGTTATCATCTGTGCTCACACAAGTGCTAAAATAAAAAATCCTAATTAATTACCCCTTGTAATCCTATCCCCAAATCCTACATTGCATTGATCTTGATGTCTCAACAGAATTGAAATTCCACTGCAGTCATGCAGAAAAGCATTAGATTTCTCTCTCAACTGCCCACACTAAAAGTAAATCTCGATCTTGCCTTATTTTGCAGGTACTCTCCCGTGTACAAACATTGCTGCCTGCTTCGAACCGTGCCCGATATACCGCTGTTGGTCTAGTTTTCTGCCGGCAGCCGCGCGCCAATTGGAATAAGTCAGCCTGGAAAGGCTTGCGCGTGAAAAGTGGTTCAGTGAAAGAGGATAAGCGCACGTACGAAAAGCAGAACCGCTGCCCTGCCTGCTTCTCAGTATCCACCGGGGAACAACATCAAACAGTGATAAAGGCAGGACATGAAGAAGCGAATCTAGCGAGAGACGCCAACTAGTGGAACCAAAGCTCGGAAACACGTTATACCAACGTACATAATTATATAATCAGAATAACAAGCATTCGGGCGGAGAACGCAGTGTAAAAGATAGCGAATGAAGCCAGCAAAGAGGAGCACCGAAGAAAAAGGGAAAAGTGATATTTATTATTGAATAACAACATAATTAGTGCCAGATATCGGATGCTTAGCTTGATGGGGATGGTGCCCGTGGGATCAGTGTCCAGAAAAGCTTTTTAAAGTTAAGTGAATGTCGATGTCCGTGAAGTGATTAGACGCATAATTTGCACTAATTGATGCAAAGCAATTTACAGTGTAGTGAGACGTCGGTGCGACAAGGTGAAGATGCTGTTTTTGAAATTTCTACCGTTCGCCGCATTACTGGTTGGGCTGGTTAGTGCCCAAGACGATTCGTTAGCTGGAAGCTTTCTTTCAGGTATGTTTTTACTTTATGATTTAAATCAGAATGCTGTATAAGAATTATTAAATTTGTATTTTCAAATTTTAAATTAGTTATGACTTATCAACGAGTTGATTGAATTCTCATTTCTCTTGCAATTTTGAAAATTTTATTGGAGTTAAGAGAACTGTCCACAAATGTAGAGACAACATAAGTTGTTCCGGACGCCAGTGACTATGTGGATGGTGACCCTACACGATCTTTAAACTCGTAATATTTTCTATGGGTCGTCTAAATCAGACAGAAACGTAGTTGATACCTATACCTAAACAGTTAGTAACAGAACACGAAACCTTCAGTGTAATTGAAATAATAACTAAATAAATGCTAATGTTAAAATTCTGTTGGACGGTGGATAAAAACATTAAAACGGACTTTAAATGTAAGTTGCAAATATTGTTCACTAAAATCTAAACTTATGCTAATGAAATATTTACTAAACCAATGAATTACAGCTCAAAGCAAGCTCTACTGAAAGGATTGAGTTTCGCTGGGGGAATCCGAAAATCTACCACCCATCCAACAATCTTTGAGATTTAAAATCGCGGATTTATTTGGATCTCATCGAATTAGCTAATTCGAACTGGCATAATGTCGCAATCCAGACGAGACATGGCCAAATCGTTGGAGAACAAATGCCCATGTGGTTTGCCAGACGCGGGCAAGATGGTGGAGTGCGAGCGATGTCTTATTTATCATCACTATCAATGTGCTGGTGTGAATGACAGTATAGCGGCCGACGATCGTCATTTCGTCTGCAGAATATGTACACAGCTCACGATTGCTTCACACGGCAGCAGATCGGGCAAATCATCAACTGCCAGTGCTCGAGCAGCTAGAAATGCTCTAGAGCTACAACGTTTAGAGGAAGAAAAACAATTACATGCGCAACAGCTTGCTGATGAAGAGCAAAGGGCAAAGTCACAGAGGGAGAAAGCTTTCCAATTGGAACAACAATTTCTAGCAAAAAAATATAATTTGTTGTTCTCGCAGTTGGATGAACAAGAAGAGGGAGGAAGTGTAAGAAGTCAACGATCGAGCCGCGACGCACGGAGAATATCAGATTGGGTACAATGTCAATCAGTTACGACTACAACAGCTAGTACAGGTGTCAAGTTCATCACTACTGGCCAGCAGTCTCGAACTGGTACCATACCAAAATCGTTCATCCCAGTGTCAACAAGTGGCAACAATCGCTTCACAGGAATGTGTTCTTCAACGGCAGATGCATCAACGATACCTGTACTAATTCCCCTTCCGGAGACGGTTTCAACGGAACAAGCTAGAATCGTAGTTTCACCGACACCATCAGCAGACGATCTGACGCAAGAATTCACGGAGCTTCAAGAGAGAATGGAACATCTCCAACTACAGCTGAGAAGATCATCGGGTCGAGCAGACTCACGTGATGTAACCATACGACCGCAGGCACATATACCGAACTATCTACAGGATCCATTAGCTTCGCATCCGGTCTCCGAAACATTGGTGTCCCACCATCCCCAAGCACCATCATGGTGCCAGCCAGCATGTAGCCAACCGGGTACTACGTGGACTCCAACAATGTCAACAATGCTTCCAGAGAGTAGGTTTATACCCCTAACAAGTGCGGTAAGTCAGGCATGTTTTGATAATGTCAGAACTCAACAAGGAAACGATACGGGTTTGTCTACTTTCAATGCGTCCCCAAATACACAAACACATAGTGTACCGCAACCCATACCTCCGACCGAACCATGTACAACCCCTCCACGCCCACCAGTTCAATCGAGTGAATTCCTACCTCCGAGTGTGAGCACCCCTTTATTTCCTCTCAACGCGAGTCGCTCCGCCGTGCAAACAGTGTCCAGTTTCCGTTCGCCAGTCGTTTCTCCAATTGTTCAATCGTCGGTGCCAGTTCAACGACAGCTGTTCAACACGCCCAGTTCTCAACAGCTAGCAGCTAGACACGTCGTCCCCAAGGAGCTCCCTATATTTTCGGGCGACCCTGTCGAGTGGCCGCTATTTTTGAGCAGCTATAGGAATTCTACGGAAATGTGTGGCTATTCGGACGGAGAAAATCTGTTGCGTTTACAGCGCTGCTTAAGAGGAAGTGCTTTGGAAGCTGTTAGGAGTTTCTTGTTAAATCCATCATCAGTGCCATCTGTTATGGATACACTGCGAATCTTGTACGGTAGACCGGAGCTGATCATCAATTCGCTGTTACACAAAGTTCGTGGTATGCCTGCACCTAAAGCCGATAAGCTGGAGACCTTAATTCATTTCGGATTAGCTTGTCAAAACTTGTGTGCACACTTGCAGGCAGCGGGTCAACTTTCTCACCTTGCTAACCCATCCCTCCTTCAAGAACTCATTGAAAAGCTTCCTTCTAATTTGAGATTGGAGTGGGCAATTTATAAACGCAGGTTTCCAGTTGCTGATTTAACAACGTTTGGTAGCTACATGGCAAATCTCGTGTCGGCTGCCAGTGATGTTACCTATTCGCATGTGACAGAAAGTGTATCAAAGCACGATAAGAAGCAGCAAAGAGAGAAACTTTTCGTGAGTACCCATACGATGGATGGTTCGGAACACAAAAGGGAACAGTTCCGGGATGCAAAGCCAACTGAACAAAGAGATTCAACTGTAAAGCCATGCACAGTATGCCAGAAGACGGGTCACAAATCTAGGGATTGTTACACGTTTCGTGGAATGAGCCTACCTGAGCGATGGAAGTGTGTGGAGGAACGTCGTCTTTGTCGCAGATGTCTCATGAGTCATGGTAAATTTCCCTGCAAGGGATCTTTGTGTGGAGCGAATGGTTGCGAAGAAAAACATCACAAGCTTTTACATCCTGGGAAACCAAAAGCAACATCTACAGACGATAATGGGATGAAAACGTCAATAGCCGCTCATTTTCAGTCGGGCCACACAGTTTTATTTCGAATAGTTCCTGTTACACTTTTCGGCAAAGGAAAATCTCTACACACTTACGCCTTTCTTGACGACGGTTCATCATCAACTCTAATGGACATGGACGTAGCCAGAGAATTGGGATTAGATGGAGATGTGCATCCTTTATGTCTACAGTGGACAAGTGACATCGAAAGAGTAGAACAGAATTCTCGTATCGTCAGCCTGAATATCGCTGGTGCTGGAACATCGAAACAATTCGCTTTGAAAGAAGTACATACAGTTGAAAACCTCAGTCTCCCAGTTCAATCCCTGTCATTCGAGGACATTAGTGCAAAGTACGTGCATCTCCGTGGTCTGCCAATTCGAAGCTATGTAAATGTGCGTCCACGGATACTTATCGGCTTGGACAACAGTTATTTGAAGGCCGTGCTAAAACTACGAGAAGGCGGAAAAGAGGCTCCAATTGCAACCAAAACGAGACTTGGATGGACAGTTTACGGGAAGATTCATGGCCCAACCGGTGCATTTCATCGTCAGTTACACATCTGCGCTCGTACCCCAGACCAACAACTTCATGACTTAGTGAATCAGTTTTTTTCGTTAGAAAGTGTTGGTGCTTCTGTAGTGCCACTTTTGGAATGCGATGAAGATAAGCGGGCACGCAATATTCTGGAACAGACTACTATTCGTACACCATCGGGACGCTTTCAATCTGGGCTACTATGGAAATACGATTGTATCGAGTTCAGCAACAGCCGTCCAATGGCTGAAAGAAGATTGCAGTGTCTCGAACGTCGATTACAATCTAATCCCGAATTATACGCAACAGTAAAAAAAATGCTGAATGAATACCTGTCTAAAGGGTACGCCCATAAAGCGTCTGCTGAAGAACTCCGGAACGCTGACCCCAAGCGGGTATGGTATTTACCACTGGGCGTCGTAGTTAATCCTCGCAAACCAGGAAGGTACGATTAATTTGGGATGCAGCCGCTAAAGTTGGGAATCAATCGTTTAATTCCATGCTTTTATCCGGTCCTGATCTTCTGACATCGCTTCCCGCTGTATTGTGCCGATTTAGGCAACGACAAGTGGCAGTTAGTGCCGACATCCGGGAAATGTTCCATCAGGTGGAGATTCGCCCTGCGGATCGGCAAGCCCAACGATTTCTTTGGAGAGATGATGCTAGCAAGCCACCAGAGATCTTCATCATGGACGTGGCCACCTTCGGGTCAACGTGTTCGCCGTGCACATCACAATTTGTGAAAAACAAAATGCTGTCGAGTATGCAAATCAGTATCCACAAGCTGTGGAAGCAATCATCGAGGACACATACGTAGACGATGTATTGTTTAGTGTGGATACCGTAGAGCAGGCGGCCGCGTTAGCTGAGCAGGTCCGGTTCATCAACTCAAAGGCCGGATTCGATACCAGAAACTGGTTGTCAAACTACAGTGACGTTCTGGAACGGGTCGGAGGCAAAAGCGAAGAAAAGGTAAAGAGCTTGACGGAGAAATTAGATAACTACGAACGTGTGCTTGGCATGATCTGGGTTCCGAATAAGGATATTATCGTTTTCGATGGGCTCTTTAAGCAGACAGTGCAGCTATTGCTAGATGGTGACGCAATTCCAACAAAAAGGGAACTACTTCGTGTTGTCATGAGTGTATTTGATCCACTTGGGTTAGTTTCAGTGATTGTCATTCACGGCAAAATACTAATACAAAATGTATGGCGCTCAGGCACATCATGGGATCAACCGATCTCAACCGAACTGCGGGACCAATGGATTCGGTGGACGGGGCTACTGAAACAACTTGAATATGTTCGTATACCTAGATGCCACTTTCCGGGGTACGACCCCGAAAGCTTCAATCATTTGGAACTTCACCTATTTGTAGACGCCAGTGAAGAAGCTTACGCGTGTGCAGCATATTTTCGGATCATTGACCGTGGAGTTATTCGATGTTCTCTCGTTTCGGCCAGGACCAAAGTCGCTCCATTGAAACCCTTGTCAATTCCAAAGTTGGAGCTACAGGCGGCAGTTATTGGAGCCAGGTTATCGAGTACTATACTGAAGAATCACACGCTCAATATTACCCGGAGAATTATGTGGAGTGACTCCACCACTGTGCTTTCTTGGCTGCGATCGGATGTGAGAAAATACAGACAATTCGTGGCACACAGGGTTTCAGAAATTCTGGATATGACCTCCATCGAGGAATGGCGCTGGGTTCCCAGCCGACTGAATGTTGCCGATGATGCAACGAAATGGAAAGCACTTCACCTCGATGAAAGCAGTCGTTGGTTTAAGGCACCAGATTTCTTGTACGGTCATCCAGATTCCTGGCCTCAACAAAAGTTGCCTTCTGCAGACACGCCGGAAGAAATACGTCAGATTCATGTTCATCGTACAGTGACCAAGCGAGAATTGGTAGCATTAGACAGGTTTTCCAAATGGGAAAGATTGCTACGAACAATTGCATACGTTCATAGATTCATCAATATACTGAGTTATCGAGTAAGAGGTGAGTCTTCGGTGTTGCCCACATGTTTGAACCAGAACGAACTGGAGAAAGCGGAGAGAACAATTTGGAAGCAAATCCAATTCGATGAGTACGCTACGGAGATAAGCAGGATGAACAGGAGCCACGAACTTCCACCAAATCAACGTGTTCAGTTAGATCGTGATAGCAAACTTCGCCATGTATCACCGTTTTTAGATGAGAATGGAGTAATCAGAATGGAAACACGAATAGCAAATGCAGACAACTTTGCTCAAGACTTCAGATTTCCAGTTATTCTTCCCAAAGATCACTACGGTACGCTGCTAATAATGGACTGGTATCATCGGCAATATCACCACCACAGTAGCGAAACGGTTGTCAACGAGATGAAGCAAAAGTATCACGTGTCAAGATTGCGAGAGGCGTTGAAGAAAACCAGGAAAAAATGTATGTGGTGCAAAGTTTATAACGCGAAACCGAACAACCCGAGGATGGCACCATTACCGATTGCAAGAACCACGCCAAATATTCGAGCTTTCACTTATACTGGGCTCAATTACTTCGGACCACTACTCATCAAACAAGGGCGAAGTGAAGTGAAACGATGGGTAGCACTCTTTACTTGCCTGACAATTCGGGCGGTGCACCTGGAGCCTGTGACAAGTTTGTCTACTGAATCTTGCAAGATGGCCATACGAAGGTTCATAGCAAGACGGGGCTCTCCAAAAGAAATCTATAGTGACCAAGGAACGAACTTCGTCGGCGCGAGTCGTGAATTAGACCAGCAGTGTCGAGAGATAAATGAAAGTCTGGCAGAAACCTTCACCAATACGGTTACGCAGTGGCGTTTTAACCCTCCATCAACGCCACATATGGGGGGTGCGTGGGAGCGAATGGTTCGCTCCGTGAAATGTGCACTAGCTTCGCTGTCAACGATTCGCAAACCAAACGATGAAGTATTCCTCACTCTACTGGCTGAAGCGGAGTCGATGGTGAATTCGAGGCCTTTGACATACATGCCGGTGGACTCAGAAGATCAAACCGCTCTTACACCAAACTGTTTTCTGATGTTAAGTACCAGCGGAGTGAACCAACCTGCAAAGGCCATGAGTAATAAGGGTCTATCATGTACATCAAGCTGGAACCTTCTGCAGAGCATACTGGACCAATTCTGGCGACGTTGGGTCCGGGAGTACCTTCCTGTAATATCAAAGAGGACCAAGTGGTTCGTCGATTGCAGGCCTATAGAAGTTGGTGATTTGGTTATAATTGTAGAGGACCACCAACGAAACGGATGGACTAGGGGAAAAGTGCTTCAAGTTTTCCCAGGACGTGATGGACGAATCAGGAGTGCCATAGTGAGAACGGCGACAACAGTTCTAAGACGCCCAGTAGTTAAACTGGCAGTCCTGGAAGTTAACGGTACAGCTGAAGAGAACTCCGAGCAATACGGGTCGGGGAGTGTTCCGGACGCCAGTGACTATGTGGATGGTGACCCTACACGATCTTTAAACTCGTAATATTTTCTATGGGTCGTCTAAATCAGACAGAAACGTAGTTGATACCTATACCTAAACAGTTAGTAACAGAACACGAAACCTTCAGTGTAATTGAAATAATAACTAAATAAATGCTAATGTTAAAATTCTGTTGGACGGTGGATAAAAACATTAAAACGGACTTTAAATGTAAGTTGCAAATATTGTTCACTAAAATCTAAACTTATGCTAATGAAATATTTACTAAACCAATGAATTACAGCTCAAAGCAAGCTCTACTGAAAGGATTGAGTTTCGCTGGGGGAATCCGAAAATCTACCACCCATCCGTATTATTCTCAAATCAACTGGTTATTTGGCCTTGTGAGCAAAAGCAGAGGATTGCCGACCCGAGTTAGGTTTTCGATCCAGTCCAGGTTTCTAGTGGAAATCATTCCTGATTCCAAAATATCTATTGTACTTTCCCCATCATTTTTCATTGCCATTAATCAAAGCAATTTTATAATCCGATCTCCTAAAAATATATATTCCTTTTATATTACACACACATACGCACATACACAGACATCACGTCAATTAACTGTTATCCGATTTTTTTTAATGGCTCCAAATTCCAACTGGAACTTGGCCTGCTTTTCAACTTAGTGTTCTATTATCCCCGGTCCTTTTATAGAAAATCTGTTTTTGGAGCGAATATATAGCCTGTACTTAGTGTACGAGAGAGGCAAAAATGCTTGATCCAATGATAAAAATCTTACACAATCTCAAAAATAAATGAAAATATTTCATAGAAATCCAAGAAACACTCAAAATAATAGCAAATGCTTTCAAGTATTATGTTGATAAAACGTGATCATTTGTAATTATTACGACGAAAGTTTACAAAGCTTATACAATATCCAAAAAGTTCCAAAAACTGCGCAGCGGATTTTGAAAACCTTAAGCATAAATGATAAAAGAAAACTAAAAAATACAATGAAATACATGGAAATACACTCAAACGAGATTTGGAAACGAGACGCCAAATATAAGATACAACGGGACTGTTGACAATTAGCTGATATTAGTAAAGATTAATGTTTGAATTAAAATTCTGTGTTTACTATCGTTTGAGAGCAACATTTGAGAAGTTGTCGCCGGCGACAACTCGCCTACTGTTTTCACGTGAAAAGTTTTCGTACAGTTATATGCAGAAACGCAAACTTTATTCAATCATGTGAAATCGAAGTTTTTCTGATTCGTTTTGGGATTCCAACTGGAATTAACTGTGCAAAATAGGGGTCGATTGATTGAGTCCTCGCTTTCCGCAACGCGTTTCAAATTTATATGGAGATTACTACTTGGTTTCTGATGAACTGAAACCTCTAGAAGTAAAAATGCAAAAATATGCGTTTTCTCATACTAATTTTCATACAAACTTCAAACGCGATTCGAAAAGCCAATACCAATCGGGCCCAAATTCTGTATAGTTGTTTGGAACCCAGAATAGTTTCAAAAAACCATTTATTTGAAAAAATGACCATGACGCCACATAACATATATGTAACTCGGGTAGCAAAAGTTGTACCCTTATAACACTTTTTATTTGTTATACGGAACATCGAAACGTCAAAAGATAGTATAACAGTATTTGATCTAACAAGGGGTCACGCGACTTATATTGTATATCTGAATACGATTCGCGTTGGAATTATACAAAATATTTTCCCTAGTGGCGTTGGGTGTTTAAGAGCTGAAATTGTTTTTTTTATAATTAATTGAAGATTGGGGTAAACAATATTAAGGAGGAGAAAGGAGGTTAAGGTATGTAACTGGTTTAATATTGTATTTATATTGATTTGACAAACTCGAACAAAATCCATTCGTGCGCCGCGCACGGGCTGTTAACCAGTAAACGATAAATTTGTTCGGTGTTTAGTTGAAATATTGTTTTTATTCGAAAACATATGAAATGCTCATTCATTGCCATGAGCATATTTATTAACCGTATTTTTTCTCAAACATTTCCCATGTGTGGCGTCTCTCCCAGTGGTGTGGCATCGCACCCGAATTTGACTTTTTTTCTAACATGTATGTAACCGACTTTTTGTCTATCAAAAGTCTTCACACTATGTTTCCTTAAACTATCAAGCAACAAGTAGAGGTTCATTTATCGGATTATTTTGAAAAATTATCGATTTTTAAAAAGGTGATGCCTCTCCTGGATTTATCCTCAGTTAAATGTTCAATGCATATTTTTGGTGTTTTCTGTTTCCTTTTTACATGTCGTTGAAATTGCTCTACTTTTGGTAAAGAGTATTCGGAATACTATCAACCCAAAAGCAATGATCTAATAATGAAAAGAATGCCATGAAAAGAGATAACATTAATATCATACATCGTAATAACCTATTCAGATTACGTGCTTCATGGCATGATAAAGATTATCTTGATTTCAACGTTGAATCATCACATTTTCATTTTATATGATATCCAAATTGGAAACACCTCACAGTTGCGATGCTCTCCTGCATTATGATATTATCAATTCAGTAGAAAACCGAAATGGGCGATTAGCGAACTTGGATTTTTCTCACAATCCGTACGCTAAACCTAACTTCGGAAGTGGTGCGCTGTTTTCATGCGCTATACAGCGCACCACTTCCGAAATCAGATTTAACGTATGGATTGTGAGAAAAATACAACTTCGCTGGCGGCTAATTCGGTTTTCTACTGAATTGATAATAAGCGAGTTTCCTTTCGTACGATTGATAATTTATAATATTGCTTCTAATCTATCTATTTGTGATTGTTGCGCATCGTAGACAAACATTGGTGTATCCCTCGTCATCCTTCCGAAAAAAACGAAGACTGCGTATATAAAGATTCGTTCCCAATGTAGAACAGTTCTAAGGGATATACTTTTCTACACATGTTGAATAAAATCTAGATTTTTACCATGCTGACTCAAAAATATTATATCAATTTTAGAGGAATTTTATTTTCGTATGATAAATAAGTTAAAATAGATACAAGACGAACATTTCAACAAAAATCGCCTGAAAATAGAAGTTTACCCTACAAATAAATCAAATTAGATTTCATCAAATACAAATTGGTTAGTAATAGCATAGAAGAGACCATCTTTTGGATGCAATCCGTCATTTTTAAAAACAATGTTTAAAATTGATGATAGAAAAAAAAAATTATACTTCGGCTACAGATCTTGCTCTTTGTAGTCTTGGAAAAAAGTGTTAAAATTTTCTGATCATATGGTATTTGTTTACAATTGAAAATGACAGAACGATGTTCCCGTTCCCAATTATAACAGTTTTGGCTCATCAAAAGGGGGTCAACTTTTGGATTGGATTTTGTTCGAAGATCCACTTATGTTATGTGATGACGCCCCGTTCTTTTTTTTATTTTTTATTCCATCCTTTATTTGTTAGGCACTCTGTGTTACTTAACCACTACACTGTGTCAAGATCCATTGTGGTATTCTGCTGTACAGAATCTATTTTTAGATTTCCATTACTCATAATTGTTGTCGTTGTCAGTCCATATTATCGTGAGTCCATTGTGTCCGTTTGTCCATGTCGTGCATCCGAAGATCGTTGCTTTGTTCGGTTGCCATTTATCCGGGTCCGTTGGAGGAATGCCTCCGAGAAGAACAATTTGTCAGTCGTCATCAGGCAGCCGTACGGTATGACGCGATCTCCAATACCCTACCGCAAGGGCTGCGCATCCGGCGACTGACGAGGGTTTGGTGGAGGGGCTGGGAATAGAACCCATGATAATCCGCTTGTAAGGCGAACGTGTAGCCAACTACGCTACGGGACCCCCTTCACGCCCCGTTCAATTGTGCACATTTATTATGCATGCATACACATTTATTATGCATGTGTTGTGTGTATGTATGTATGTGCGCAAAAATAACTCATTTGTTGTCACTTATGCTTCACCGATTTGCTCGTAACAAGTTTCATTTGACGAGGAATCCTGTCCCATTGTTTCCTATTGAAAATAGGCTAAATCAAATCCTGGCATGTGAGATGTCTCCAAATTGTCCTGGAGTTTGAAAAAAATGTTCTACCGCATCAACCATGACTGTCACCTGCCGCGGTATCCACCAAATCATGCCCTCGAGTATTTGGCTTTCATTTGCGTCTTAATTCCTGGCATATGAGATGTTTCTAAATAGTCCGTTAGTCTGAATCAAATAGTCTACCGAAAACATCACGGCTGTCATTATGTCCTTAGCTTCGACAACACACCATTTATGTCCTGAAAGTATGTGTTTTTGTCGGTAGACCATTTGATTTAAACTCCAAGACAACTTGGAGATTTTACAACATCTTACATATTTGATAATGCCCTACTAGAAAACATGGCTGGGTAAAAAACCTGAGAAAATTGTTTAAAAGACTACTAAGATATAGTCATTTGAAAATTTAGTTACAATGATTTTCTGCACCAATGCACTATGGTCCAGGATACAGATTTACGCGGAAAGATGCATTTTACTTCAAAACTATATTTTTTAGAAAAAACTGTTGTTCTACAAAATTGTTCGAAATAGTAAGGCCATCATTATGGTTCTACCAAAAAATAGGGTGGCTCATCATATAAAAAAAATTAGAAAATATTTTTTTTATTTCTCGGAATATTGACATGTTATGTTCTCCAAAGTTGTAGCATAGCTTATTCCAATCAATTTAGCTGAGAAAACATTTTCTGTAGCTCTTAAATTGGCTGAATTAGAGCAATTTTACTTAATTGGATTAGGGTGTACCTCAAAAAAACAGTATTTTTTATCTACTTTTTTTGTTTTAGATTTCTCGAAAAAGTCGACTTTTAGAGCTCAAAAAAATGTAACTTTTGATGGGTAAATATGCTCAATATCTTTTTCCGATCAAAAGTTATAATCGTTTTTCTGTCAAAATTACATTTTTTTCATAAGTTGATATCTCCGGTTAAGGCAGACCAAAAAAATATATTTACACGGCATTTGAAAGAGAAATTAATATTCTTTATTATGTCAAAAAATTGGGGATATGTTATTTTTTTATTTCAAGTTTTATCAATTTTACTAAAATCATGTTATTTCAAATAAAGTAATATAACTCGACAACGGAAGAAGATAGGAGAAGAGGCCCCAAAACGCCCACCCCCCTCCCCCCCCAGGCAAAACGCCTTTTGTGGTTTCCCCCATATTTACCGTCATTAAGATGACCGTTACAAAACTAGATCTGAAATTATGTAGGTTAGGCGAAAAAAGTTTCAAAATAGTGCATGGGAAGGTCGGAAAAACCGAAAATTTCCACATTTTGAAGAAACATCTGACATTTTGGCGAGGCAAAACGCCCTAGTGGCAATAACCTACAATGCACTTGCGTGAAATTTTATTTTTTTATTTTGCGGAATATTGACATAAAATGTTCTACAAAGTTGTAGCGCAGCTTTTTCCAATCAATTTTGCCATATAAACTTTTTGTGTAGCTCTTAAGCTCACTTGTTCAGAGTAATTTTACTGACCAGGATTAGGGTGTCCCTCAAAAAACAATATTTATGATCTGTTCATTACATTTTTTATTTTTCACGGATGTCACCTTTTGAAGACTTTTGGGGCTTTTTAAAACGCGTGTTTTGCTATAAGAATATCGTCTGTATCTTCTTGCGTTGTCGAGTTATATCAATTTATTTGAAAAAACATGTTTTTAGTAAAATTGATAAAACTTGAAATAAAAAAATAACATATCCCCAATTTTTTGATATAATAAAGAATATTAATTTCTCTTTTAGATGCCGTATGAATATATTTTTTGGTCTGCCCTAACCGGAGATATCAACTTATGAAAAAAATGTAATTTTGACAGAAAAACGATTATAACTTTTGATCGGAAAAAGATATTGAGCATATTTACCCATCAAAAGTTGCATTTTTGAGCTCTAAAAGTCACCTGAAGTCGACTTTTTCAAGAAATCCAAAACAAAAAAAGTAGATCAAACATACTGTTTTTTTGAGGTACACCCTAATCCAATTAAGTAAAATTGCTCTAAATCAGTAAAACTTAAGAGCTACAGAAAAAGTTATTTTAGCAAAATTGATTGGAATAAGCTGCGCTACAGCTTTGTAGAACATAACATGTCAATATTCCGAGAAATAAAAAAAAAAATTATTTTTTTTTTATATGATGGGCAACCCTATTTTTAGGTAGAACCATTATGATGGCCTTACTATTTCGAACAATTTTTTTCTGAAAAATATAGTTTTGGCGGAAAATTCATCTTTCCGCATAAATCAGTATCCTGGGCCATGTATTCGCGTAAGTTTTTTCAGCAAATATATCCTAGTGTTAACTAATGCACGAGAAAGGCACCAACAACAGGTGGATCATCCAGGGTTTTTTTTGTATAGAAGTGATTTTAAAACCGACAACCGATAAAAACTGCAGAATAACGTTAGCACGATGCACCATACTAGAATGGAGACGCATGATAGCTCACCATGGTGGTCGTTCGCAATTAATTTATTTGACCGTTATGTCTGCCGGATTGAACCCGAGTGGCCCAGGAACCCTGAAAATATCATTCCGATCATTGTTTTGTGAAATCATGAACCGAGAAACGTTTTACCTTTTTAACAGTTCATTTAATTGTTTGGCATTACATGCACCACTGGGACATTGCCGTCTCGCTGTTAGTGTACATTCAGCACTTCCACAGTTATTACCCGCGAGGTTTCTAAACCAAGTAACCATTTTTGCATTAGTATATCATGAGGCTAGCACGATGATACTTTATGCCCAGGGAAGTTGAGAAATTTCCAAACCGAAAATTGTCTAGACCGGCACCGGGAATCTAACCCAGCCACCCTCAGCATGGTCTTGCTTTAAAGACGCGCATCTTACCAATAGGCTCATTTAATTGTTTGTAGGGTGTCAATCGGCCACCGATAGGGCTTCCATCGATTTTGCTTGTGTTCGACGATTGCGCACTACCGCGATCTGGTTACCGTTTGGCCACACACAATGATTTTAGCATTGGGCGACAATGTTTCCGTGACGATGATATTGATTGCATTTTGTTCTAAGTGAGACGTCTGTTTCTTTGTGTCTTGAAGTTCAGGCCTGGTAGCGGGTCCCTTTTTAGTGACCAGACGGTCATTTTTTGGTAGGTCACTAAAAAGTCTCTTTTTTCGAGGTCAAGTTACTAAAGTCAATTTTTCTGGTAAAAAGTCACTATTTTCATCTATTTTGATCAAAATAGCTAGAGTTTTATAACCAAGCTTTGTGAGACATCATCCTAGCATGGGAAAGAAAATTCAAATAATGTAACGCTTTGTGTCAGTGACGTAACTAATGAAAAATTCTATGGGGTGGGGGAGTAACTTTTTTTATCCTATCTATTTTTACAGTCATAAAACAGAAAGTTTATCATTTTTGCTCAACCCAACTCCCGGCTAAAAGTTTGAATTCACCCACGAAAAATATAGAAAAAAGTTTTTGATCGTATTTTTGCCGTCATACATCCGATTTCGGGTATTGTTAGCTGAGTACATAGATTATGAGTAGATCTTGAATCGTGGGTGTTTTAAACGAACAATTTTTGATTTTTTATCTATTAAATTTTAACTTTAAGATACACATTTTTCTTGAATTTATATGGTAAAATATGTTGATTTTTCTCGAAATTGAGCCCACACAATTTCGAAATAAAAAGTGGAATGGAACCCAACTTTGATCATCTTTGACTGGCATTGATGAAATTTCGGCGAAAAATTTTTGTTTTATTTTTAAAAATTAAAATGTTTACTCAATTGCATGGTATGCATCGGCCAAAAGTTTGGGGTTACTCTCCTGATGTGAGTTTTAATTAAATTTTAGCCGAATTTTGTCTAAGGTACAGTTTTTGACGTTTTGTTTGGAGACTCATTTTCTTTAATAAGTATCCTGCCTGAATTTTAAATGTTTACTTCAATTGTTATATCAAAATAACCCTTCCTGCAGGGTTCTATCACAAACGCCCGAATTCCATTCGCCCGAATAGACCAAATACCCGAAAAGACCATTTGCCCGAATGGATCATATACCCGAATAGACTTATTTGACATATGATGGAAAACGTGACATCCTAGAATTCAACCAGGTCAACTATGTCCGGGACAAAATCGATAGTAATCCATCATGTCCATACAAGCTTTTAAAGGCCATGCGTATGATTTTTTATTTAGAAATAATCAAATACTATGGTCAAACCCCTCAAATTATTATGGAGTTCGGACCAATCGTTCCACTAGGTCAACTAGGTTCAACTGGAAAGTTATAGCAATGCCTGTATGGACCAGTATGATTTTAGTTTTAAAAATGATCAAATACGATGATCTAAGCCCTTCACATTTTTCTGGACTGGAAGAAAATTGACAGCAATTCATCATGACCATACAGACCATCAGAGGCCAAGCATACAACATCCGGTTTGGTCATATTTAAATCGTAAATCATATGCATGGCCTCTAATGGCCTGATGGGTGGGTTTGCTGACCTGGTTGACTTGATAGATGAATTGGTCTTAATTTAAGAATAATTTGAAGGACTTAGAACATCGTGTTAAAAAAATGTAAATCCCATTAGTTTGTTACGGGTTGGTGACAAAAGGTCGAAAGACAAAAGGTCGAGAGGACAAATGCTTGAAAAGTACAAAAGGTCGAAAGGGACAAAAGGTCGCAAGGAAAAAACGTTGAACATGAGAAAAACGTCGAAAGAGGCAAAAGGTCGTAAGAAACAAAAGGTCGTAAGAGACAAAAGGTCGTAAGAGACTAAAGGTCGAAAAGAACAATAGGTCGAAATAGACAAGTAACTGAAACGGAGAGAAACAATCTCGCACAATACAAGTTTAATGTATTTCTTAAATCAATCACTTCTCCATCTTTAACAGAACTATCTAGATTAGACTGGCCTAGCTTAGTATGGGGAGAAAAAAATGTTGTCGAATTCCACGCGGCACCCCCCAAGACTGTGTCTTTGGGTCAGAAAATCAATCTCTCAAAATTTCAGCTCAATCGCTTGTTGCATAAGCTGGCGCAATAGATTTGTAGTTTGCATGGGGATTTCTGTCAAAATTTATAGGAAAATACACCTCCGTCACTCATTCGATCTGGAAATTGGTTCTGATTGCTCGATTGAGTTCAGAATTGCAAAAAGGGCAGTTGGTATGTTACAGAACAATTTCACAGAACGTTGTACGATGATTAAATGAACTTTTATTTAGCTTTCGGCCACTCAAATTGTTATCAACTTGTTGTTGATCGACCATTTGTCCCTTTCAACCTTTTGTCGTTTTCGACCTTTTGTTCCTTTCGACCTTTTGTCTTTTCGAACTTCTGTCCCTTTCGACGTTTTGTCTTTTCGCCGTTTTGTCCTTTCGACCTTTTGTCATTTTGACCTTTTTTCTTTCGACCTTTTGTCCTTTCGACCTTTTGACTTTCGACCTTCCGTTATAGATTCGTTTGTCACATCTTGTTTGTACATATCTAAATCGTAAATAACTCATATGACCGCTAAATGCCTGTATAACACCGGAAATAAGTATAAAGGCAAGCATGATTTTCATACATTTTCATCATGTGTGAGGATCGAAATCTCGATTCGTAGCGATTCGATTTGGCTAAAATTTTACTAGGCACCTGTTTTCAACTTGAACTTTCGATCCAGAGATTTCGAGTGAATTGTATAAATCTCTATTGATTTTGACTGTCTTTATAATTATTTCCAACAGAAACACGTGTAAGCAGAATGTATGCATACATGTAACTTTCATTGAATAAAAATCATTTTAGGCCTGCTGGCAAAAAAATCAGCGCAATCGAATAGCTAAGAATCGAGATATTGACCGCCCAACATGTCCATTGAAACCGAGCTTGTCTTTATACATATTTTCACAAGTGTATTGAATGGATAGGATAGGTTGTTATTGATTTTGTACCGTGCGTTATAGACAACTCAAGGAATCTAAGATCTAAAGATCGAAAGGCAAAAGGTCGAAAGACAAAAGGTAGAAAAGACAAAAAATCGAAAATACAAAAAGTTGAAAGGGACAGAAGGTCGAAAGGACAAAAGGTCAAACAGTCTAAAGGGACAACAGGTCGAAAAGAACTAAAGGTCGCTCAAGAAGAAGTTGATAACAAGTTGGGTGAATTCAAAATGAATATGTGAAATGCATTTAACTTTAAACAGAAATAACACATTCATCTCATCAATCAAAGTTGAAGAATGAGCAATTTTCAAAGAAGGACAAATTACTATGAAACAATATTATTAAAATGTAGATAGTTCTGTTAGAGATAAAAAAGATTGTTGATTTAGGAAATGAATGAAACTTGTATTGTGCGAGACAGAGCTGTCCTACACAGTTGGCAAAAAAATGCTCTTTTATTGTTTTACTATTTTTGCCAATTAAACAACATTAATTCAATGAGTTCAAATAATAGACAGTGGTAGGCAATGCAAAATACTCGCGAACATTTTTTTGCCATTTTCTTGCCTACCTACTACTCGCAGAGAATTTCCACCACTGATAATAGATGGATATCTAGAGTTTTAATGTAACTTCGAACTGTCAACCTAGTGCACGCCGAGCCAAGCAGGCGTGTGCTTCGAAAACACACCGGCGTGTAATACACGCCGGTGTTTTTGATGTGCTCGCGCTCGCTTGGCTCCGGCGTGTGCCAATTTGACAACTCAAAGTGACATTTAGAAAAAAAAAAAAACAAACATCCATCTATTAGTTGTACTTCCTGAATGAATTTCATTTAATTGTTAAAAATTATGAAAAATAAAAGAGCAGAGTTTTTTCCAACTGTGTAGGACAACTCTGGTGCGAGATTGATTCTCGTCATTACAGTTTCTTGTATATTTCGACCTTTTGTGCCTTTCCACCTTTTGTTCTTTTTGATCTTTTCTTTCATCTTTACGGCTTTCATTTGTTGTGAAATTTTTGTCCAAATAAAAGGGGTCAATTGTCGATTCATCCACCGTCGATTACAAAGTGTAGGTGGGGTCGATCATTAATCTGAGGTCAGTTTCGTGAAATTGATGAGCTGACGGTTATTTTGGTATACAAATATGGTAATTTGAGATATTTCTATGTCAAATTCGAGTTGATATCTCGCTTAACTTTTCAAAAGGACCTAAGTAAAAATTTTTTCATGAATTAATTTGAGTACTGCAATCAAAAGCTTTCATGTTTTTCTGTTGATTGCGCTATTCAAATTAATTCATGAAAAAAATGTTACTTAGGTCCTTTTGAAAAGTTAAGCGAGATATGACCCGAACATCATAAGGGTGAGTTTTTGGGCAGTGAAGGAAGCTTAATCTTGATATAACAGTTTAAATAAACATTGCAATTCAGGCAAAATACATATGTAAGAAAGTGAGTTTCCAAACAAAAGGTCGAGAACTGTACTTCAAACAATATTCGGCTAAAATTGAAATAAAAAGTGTATCAGGACTTATGACCATTTCACCATGTAGTGGGTGAATTGATTTTAAAAAATAAAACAAAATTTTTCCATCACGCCTCTCACAGACGATTAAAATTGGGTTCCATACCACTTTTCATTTCAAAATTTGGTGGGCTCAATTTCGATATAATACGGCAAAAATACGCACAATAGCCTCTAAGGGCCTGTATGAGTTGCTATTGGCTTTGTATTGAGCCCAGTTGACACAGTTGTTCAATAGAATGATTTGTAAAACTTGGAACATCCGGTATAGACATGTCTAGATCGAAAATCTTGCGCATGGCCTCTAAGGGCCTTTATGAATACCATGGATCACTATTGTCTTTGTATTGAACCCAGGTGACATGGTAGATCATTTGGTCTGATCTCAAGAATGATTTGGGGATCTTAGAACATCCGGTTTAGACATATCTAGATCGTGAATCATCCATATGGTTTGAACCTCCGGTTTGGACATATCAAGATCGTAAATTTTGGATATTTGTTAATTTTTTTGATTCGGCAGGTGTGGACTATAGACACTATAGGTTCCATAGACGAGCGGAGACACGGTTGAGGTGTTTCGATTTAGTGTCAGTAATTGCATATTGATAAGTTTACCTTCTGCTATGAAGAATCGAGAGTGTCGCCACGAGCTTCTTCCATCCTCTCAAAGTTACGTACCATGATATCAATGTCGTCGGCGAAACCAAATAACTGGACGGACTTCGTGAAAATCGTACCCAGGGCTGACAATAGTCATCGCCACAGAACAAAATGCCACAGTACTGCCGTGATCTGAAAAAGTGACGTTTTAACCATTTTCCGAAAATGGTGTTAACGAGTAGTACTCATCACGCTCTTTAATAGAAAAATGGAAAACTAGTATGTTGTAATTTGGCGCATACGTCACTTTTTCAGATTACGGCAGAGTAGCGACGAGTTGAAGTGTCTTCATTACTACTCGACATATCGACAATGACGCGCACGACGTTAGTTTTCGTCGTGTAACCAAATCGTCATTACGACATCGAGGAACGAAGACTTCATACCGTTATTCTTCAAGCGGCAGCTGCCATGTGAAGATTTTTATAAATCCTTTGTAATAATGAATTTTAAGTAACGTATGAAAGCGTTATGAATGTTAACGATACATTTATGTTACCAAAGTTCCTACTATTTGTTTATTTGAGACGCCTTCATGTTTTAAACCAGTCCGTCTATAATGACGTGCAATCAATTGTGTGAAGAAGTGAAGACGAAAATCATCATAACTTTTGGCTGCGCGACTATCTTCGTGGTAGGCATGCGGTGCGAATAAAACGAAAAGGTGTTGCGTCGTGCGATGTTATGACGAAGACCATATTTTTTCCCTTTCTTCATACGACGAGAATGACTATTGTCAGTCAGATTCGTACCACTCGTGGCAATCCCTGCCCTTCGTATTACTCCCTGCAAAGTAATGTTGAATAGCAGACACGAAAGACCATCACCTTGCCGTAACCCTCTGCGCGTTTCGAAGGGACTCGAGAATGTCCCTGAAACTCGAACTACGCACATCACCCGATCCATAGTCGCCTTGATCAACCGTATCAGTTTATCCGGAAATCGATAAGTAGATTATGCGTGGGCATGTTGTATTCGCGGCATTTCTGCAATACCTGACGTACGACGAACACCTGATCTGTGGTAGAGCGTTCACCCATCAATCTTGCCTGGTACTGCCCCACGAACTCTCTTGCAATTGGTGCTAGTTGGCGGCATAAAATTTGGGAGAGTTTCTGTAGGCGGCGTTCAGCAATATGATTGCGCGGTGGTTGCTACAATCCCTTTTTGTACATGGGGCACACGACACCTACCATCCACTCCCGCAGCAAAACTTCCTCCTCCCTTTTCAGTCTCTCGATACTTACAATCACTCAAAGCTCTAATAGCTTTAAATAAGGGTTTATGTTTCGGTTGGGTTGAAGGCACAGAAACGATCTTGATTTGTTCAGGGTCAGAACCAAAGTGATTCGACGTCGTTTTATTCCTTATATTCAGACCGAACTGCTATATACATTTTCCTACTGTTCGACACCACAGTATACCTTGATCGTACAGTACATTTATCTTAATCCGTATACAATAGCTCTTCCTCCTTTAAGTAAATCTTTAGATATTCAAATTTAATTCGAAATTTAATCAAAAACCAATTAATTTCAATTCGAAATGACAATAATCATAATAGGACAAAATTCATTACATAACAATTCGAACTCAGATTAACTGAAATTAGTAATTCACTTATTTAGAATCAATAATGAAAATCAGCATCGCGTTTCAAGATTCTCTTGCGTTTAGATCGGCGTGGTGGATCTGGTAGGTTTGCTGAACTGGCATCTCGCTTTCGTTTGTCGCCGCTTCTAGTGGTTACGACGGGGAGTTCCCCGAGCCCACTAACTCCTCTTGTGTCGCCCATTGGCGACACCTCTGAACTACTCATTGAGATGACTACGTTGGATTGCGGCTTGCTTTTACTCATTTTGAGCTGGTCCCGATGGGCCATGATTGGCGCGTTTCCAATGATAATCTGAAATGTGTTGATTGAAAATTCGTTCTTTTACATTAGGATTATTGTTTTTATACCACACCTCATCCCCTTCAATGAGATTTTCTAAAAAACTGGGTTGTTCCGCCAACTTAGTTTCTGGGAACTGATCATTGGCATGAGGCATGGATAAATAGTTCTTATGTCCCTTTTTAGGGTTGATGAGGTCGACCAGTGTTTTTGGTGTATAAGAGAAAATTTTACCTGAAGGGAATTCCCCCTGGGATGAAATTGTATTTCGATAATTGAATAAAAACAGATTAATAAGGTTCTCCAATTTCAACTCCATTAAATCCGGATCTAGTAGAAATTTTTTTAGTACTTCCTTTACCGTTCTCACCGATCTTTCCGCCTGGCCGTTGCTAGACGGGTGGTAAGGTGGACTTTTTAGGACAATTATCCCTTGCCTTTCCAAAAATTGCTTGAAGCTATAAGAATTAAATGGAGGTCCCCCGTCTGAAACTAAAATATCTGGTAACCCGAACCTGGCGAATATTTCAACCAATTTCATCAACACTTGATCACAATCGGTTCCTTTTCTCATCCATATTATCTCTAACCATTTGGAATAACTGTCCACGACGAGAAGAAAAGTATAGTGGTTAAAATAGAAAAAAGTCTATGTGTATACGACTGAAAGGTCTGGTAGTTGGAATCCATTTGGATAGTTGTTTTGGTTTAGGTGCAATCACCATGCAGTTACAAACGTCACATTTTTCTACATATTGTTCGATATCAGAATTGATACCGAACCAATACACATATTGCCTTGCTTGCTGCTTCATTTTGACTATACCCAAATGATTAGCATGCAATAACTTCAAAACACCGCTTTGCATGTGTTTTGGTATCACTATTCTATTCTTGTATAACAAGCAATCATTTACCACCTCTAACTCCTGTTGATTTGAGTAGACATCCATAAACCTTTTCTCAATCCTTTCCGGCCAACCACTCTGCCAGAAGGCAATTACTTTAGCGAGAAATTCGTCATTTCTTGTAGCATCCGCTATAGCTGAAAAATCCATAGGAAACTCATTGCTAAAATTTATACTAGACACATAATCTACATCATATTCTGTCGGAACCGCTTGAATCAGGGGGAATCTAGAGCAGAAATCCGCATTACCCATCTTGGCCGATGGTCTGTACCTAATTTCAAAATCATAAATGGAAAGTTCAAGAACAAATCGCTGCAGTCTTGTCACAAAAATCGAGTTCTTACCCGCCTTTCCGAATATGCCTACCAAGGGTTTATGATCAGTATATACTATAAAATTTTGTCCATATAGAAATTTATGAAATTTTTTAATTGTACAAACCAGAGCCAATGCTTCCAAATGGAGTATGGGATAAGCTTTTTGTGCGTCATTCAACGAAAAAGATGTGAAAGATATAGGTTTTTCAATACCGTCTACGATATGTGCGATTACCCCTCCAAGGCCATAGCCCGATGCGTCTGATACCACAACTAATGGTTTTGTAGGGTCAAAAAATTCAAGAAAATCGGCCTTCAAAAGTGAGTTTTTGCTTTCTTCAAAGGCGGCTTGACACGAATCGCTCCAGACAAATTTAACATCTTTTTTTAACAAATGATACAAATTGTATAGTTTAGACGACAAGTGTGGAATAAATTTATGGTAATAGTTGATTAGCCCCAAGAATGACTTTAGTTCTGTAACATTTCTAGGTACTTTTGCATTCTTAATAGTCGTAATTTTATCTGGGCATGGCATTAGACCTTTTTCTCCAATAATGTGTCCCAAAAGGTTAGCTCTGTAACAAAAACTTACATTTCTCCAAGTTAACTTTAATATTCGCCTCAGACAGTCTTTCAAGAACTAGAATAAGTTTTTTATAGCATTCCTCCAGGTCTTTACCTGCGATCAACACATCATCTAAATAAACAAAACATGTTCAATCCCACTTAATACCTGATCCATTACCTGCTGGAATATCGACGCACTGGACGAGGCACCCTGGGGGAGCCTATGATACGCATACAAACCTTTTAGAGTGTTTATCACCATAAATTTCGTTGATCTCTTAGATAAGGCTAATTGCGTATAGGCCCCCTCCAAGTCCAGTGCACAGAAACATTTGCATCCTGCCAATCCATCAAAAACATCTTGCGCTGTAGGGAGAGGATATGTATTCGGTATTATTTTTTTGTTGATTGAAACTTTACAATCAATAACAAGCCTGATCTCGTTATTTTTCTTTATCACTACTACCACTGGTGAAGCCCATTCGCTTGTTTTCACTGGAGTTATCACATTTTCCTTTTCTAGTTTGTCTAAATAACTAGCAACTCTACCCCTAAGCCGGTAGGGAAGTCGTAGGCTTTTTAAAAATTGGCGTGTCGTCTTTCAAAACTAATTCTGCCTCGTGACCTTTGATAGGACAGGAAAAATCTTTCCTAAAAACTACACTAAACTTTTGTTTAATTTCCTCTACAATTTTGGCATTTTTCTGCTCCGTCATACAATTTATCACAGATATATTAGCAAATTATTGTCTCCAATCAGAGAAAAATTTGTCCAACCATGTCCGGCCGAATAATGGGATGAAATTATTAGAACAATTCAAAACTAACAACTTCAAGTTTACCTCAACTCCTTTGTATTGAACTAAAACTGTAGCTTCCTCCTCGATCTTTAATTTGGATCCATTTACTACAATCAACTGTTTAGTGCATTTCTGTAAGGGTTTCCCAAAAGTAGCTAAGTATTGACCTTTGCTCATTACCGAGACAGCTGAGCCACAATCCACTTCCATAGTAACTAATTTACCATCAACAATCAAATCTATTAAGCATGGTTCGTTTATTTTGTTTATGGACGACACCAACATACAAGATAATTCACCTGTGTCATTATTGTCATCCTCGTCTTCAGTATCGGAGTCCTTGGTTGTCATTCTGCTCAGAAGCTCATTTAGATGCCTATCTGCACTAGGTCCTGGTTTGTGAGACTCCACCAGATTAACAGCATCACGTCGTAGATTTTTTAGTCTAAAGCATTTTCGTTTAATATGCCCTTTGGCACCGCAAAAATCACATGTATAACCCGAATAATCGGGACGCCTCTTATCTTGTCCTTTCCTCCAATTTCCTGGACGAGAACTTTCTCCCAGTCTGTCTTTTCCCACAAAATTGTTAAACGAGTGATTCTTGTCATATGGTTTTGTCCCTAGCCTACTTTTTAACAGGACCCTCATTGAGGCCACTTGTTCAACTTCACGGTTTGCAATCGCATAAGTGGTTAAAAGTTTATTCATTTGCTTGCCAATTATAGGCACTCCCAATGATCTGGCATTTGCCCCAGCCATCTCCCAAGTTGTGATTATTTTTCGGCCACCTTTAAAGTTAAATTTTCCTCATTTAGCAGCCTTTGTTGCAATGAAACTTCTTTGACCCCAGCTACAATGCGGTCTCTAATTGCCAACTCCTTAAAGTCACCAAATGAGCAAAATTCAGCCTGTAATTTTACCGATAATACAAAGTCCTCCAAGGACTCGTCCGGCAGCTGTACTCGATTGTTAAATTTAAAACGCTGAATCAAATCCGATTCAGTTTTGACCAGCCTAGTCTTGAGACGGGCAACCATGTCGCTATAATCGACTTCAGTTATCTTGGTATTGGGATACAACAATTTTAATTCTTTATAAACTACTGCCCCACCAAGAGTAATAAAATGGGGCTTACGCATATTTTCTTGAATATTGTTAGCTTCAAAGAAAAATTCAAGTCTTTCGATCCACTCTGCAAAAGAAATGCCTCTACGGTAGGGTTCAATAGACGTAGCCATGCCTACCGTAGCCATTGTAAAACAGTATGAAAAGAATAAAGTCTAAAACCTTTCGCTGTTTTTTTTTTAATTAGATAAAAATGTTGACTCACCCTAACCTTCCAATGATAGCGTCCGACCTTTGCCGACGTTCCGATACTGTCTGACCTTTGCCGACCGGTTACCTCGTTCTCTTCGTTAGTAGGTAGTCGTCATTCCACTCGTAGATTGATTTCACCCCAGCGTGTACGAAAACGATGTAAACCGCCAGAAATCCACCAGGAATATTTCCAGCTGACGGGAGCACTAGCTGGTTTTGGTGGATGGAACTTCGGTCACTTTATTAGGTTTCTATCGTCGATTTCGGCTAGTATCACCACAGCACGTGTACGGATGAATTGCTTTATATGGGAGGAAAGAGAATACGGACTTAGATTCTTATGTGAAAAATGCACTAATTCTTCAATCCTCTGCCGTTTTAAAAGAGGAACAAAGGCTATTGAGCGCTATTACAGACAAACAAAAGCGTTTGTTATCAATTGAGTTATCTAAGCGCCATCACCAAAATGGCTGTATCGAAGAACAAAAACGCTATCTCTTTGCCACTGACACGTTTTATTTTATTACGATATTAACACAATTCCGTTTTCTGCAAACTTAGTAAGCGGTATTATTGATAATATAAAACCGAGTCACTATAATAGCGTTGGACTAAATCCTGGCACTTACACTCGCGAAATTTTCCCGCAATGGAGTCAGTTGGAAAGATATGAAATTAAAAAAAAAACTCTGCTGGTATTTTTCCTCGTCGCCACTTTTCAGTCTCTCGATACTTACAATCACTCAAAGCTCTAATAGCTTTAAATAAGGGTTTATGTTTCGGTTGGGTTGAAGGCACAGAAACGATCTTGATTTGTTCAGGGTCAGAACCAAAGTGATTCGACGTCGTTTTATTCCTTATATTCAGACCAAACTGTTATATACATTTTCCTACTGTTCGACACCACAGTATACCTTGATCGTACAGTACATTTATCTTAATCCGTATACAATACTCCCAAATCTTGGTAATGACCCAGTGCAGCGCTCTAGCCAGTGTCTCACCACCGTGTTTAAACAGCTGTCCTGGTAGTTGGTCAACTCCAGGGGCTTTGTTGTTTTTCAGCCGGCCGATTTCCTCCTGGATTTCCTGGAGATTCGGAGTCAGGAGTCGCATTTCCTGCGCGCGTGCTCCTAGGTTCATCTCCATTCTGCCACCGTTGTCTGCAATATCCCCATTCAGGTGCTCTTCGTAGTGCTGCCGTCACCTTTGGATCACCTCACGCTCATTTGTAAGAAGGTTACCGTTTATGTCCTTACACATATCGGGCTGTGGCACGTGACTCTGAAAGGTTTAACATCTCATAGAACTTTCGTGCGTTATTGGCACGGTGTAGTTCCTCCGTCTCCTCACGGTCTCGATCTTCCCGCTGGTGCTTTTTCCCCGAGTCTTCGAGTTTTGTCTGTTCCGCGCCCGTTTTTATCGTGCCTCGTTCGTCCTCGTGCGATGTGGCAGCCATCTCGTCCATGCTGCATTCTTCTCCCTAACATACTGCTCACATTCGCCGTCATACCAGTCGTTTCTCTGATCCGGGGCACCGTGCCAAGTGCAGCGGTTGCGGTGCTTCCAATGGCGGATCGAACATCTCTCCAGCCATCTTCAAGAGACGCTGCGCCTAGCTAAGTGGAGTGCCACTTCCAGCTGCTGCGCGTAGTCTTGGGCTAGTCTACCGTCTTGTAGCCGCCCAATGTTTAGCCGCCGCGGACGACTCCGACGTGTGTTGTACGCCGTCGAGAGTTTTGAGCGCAGCCATACTGCAACGAGGTAGTGGTCGGATTCAATATTCGCACTGCGGTAAGTGCGTACGTTCGTGATGTCGGAGAAGTATTTGCCGTCGATTAGAACGTGGTCGATTTGGTTTTCCGTTTCTTGATTAGATGATTTCCATGTGGCCATGTGGATATTCTTGCGAGGGAAAAAAGTGCTTCGGACTACCATTCCGCGGGAGGCTGCAAAGTTTATGCATCGTTGGCCGTTGTCGTTCGATACGGTATGCAGACTATCCGGTCCGATGACCGGTCTATACATTTCCTCCCTTCCTACCTGTGCGTTCATGTCACCGATGACGATTTTGACGTCCCGCAGTGGGCATTCATCGTATGTCTGTTCCAGCTGTGCATAGAACGCTTCTTTCTCGTCGTCGGGTCTCCCTTCGTGTGGGCAGTGCACGTTGATGATGCTATAGTTGAAGAAACGGCCTTTTATCCTCAGCTTGCACATCCTTGCGTTGGTTGGCTGCCACCCAATCACGCGTTGGCGCATCTTTCCCAGCACTATGAAGCCGGTTCCCAGCTCGTTGGTGGTGCCACAGCTTTGGTAGAAGGTAGCCGCTCGATGCCTGCTTTTCCACACTCTCTGTCATCTCCAGCAGATTTCCTGCAGAGCTACGACGTCAAAGTTGCGGGGATGTAATTCATCGTAGATCATCCTGTCGCAACCTGCGAAGCCTAACGATTGTATCGAGTCGTATTATCTTCTATGTCGTTCGTAATGGTTGTTTTTAAAGGCGGCTGATTGGGCCTACGCAAACCTCCTGTCTCTACGGAGGGTCGTCGTGTCAGGGCTGTTTAGCGTCCCACCTAACACCAGCACTTGGGCTTGTGCGCTTTGAGCGGCACACGGTCGCTTCGGCGGAGCCTACTTGCGGATACATGCAGCTTTTTATAGAGGTTTAACAGGGCCCACTGTCAAACCCCACCACATCCTAGGCAGGCGCCACAACTCGCAGCTGGCATGGGGAGGGATCGTCAAGCCCTTGGACATAGTCCCTAGTGCCCTCGTAACAGTATTTAATATTAAACCTAATGCATTCTTAATCTGATGCAGTTCTTATTCTCATATTCACTCAACAGGTCTGCTCGACTCAATAACCAGCACTGAAGATGCCAAAGGATGCCCAGGAGTATGTGTACATACATTGGCAACATTAATATGTTACGAAGTATTGGAAGATATCCCGTGTCCATCTCCCAGCATGAGATGCTGCGTCGAAAGTCAGGCCGCTGCTGCCAACATTTCCACCACAACTTCCCGACCGAGGCCCACGACTACCCCGAAGACTACCACAACAACTCCAAAGCCTACAACGGAGGGGAAAATAAAGGAAAAAGATAAGGACAGTAAAAACAATTGTAGGTGATTACAATTCATTGCCCTAGTTTAAGAATGTTAGTGTAACGCGATTACTTTGCATTTCAGCCACGTGTCCAGGAGTTTGTGTAGCTGACAGGATCGCGGAATATTGTGAAGCTTATCTGACAACTCAAGGGCTTTGCAAGAGTGGCACCAAATGTTGTGTGTCCAGGGACATTTATCCCGATAAAACACCAGCGGATCTTTATGTTCCTACGGCTCATTATGATAGTAACAAAAACAAAACCACAACTCCAAAACCGTATCCGAAAACAACGGAGAAGACTACCACTGAAGAGCCTATAAAATCGAAAACGAATCCAACGTCCAAGCCAGTCAAATCAACACCTCCACCAAAGCTCAAAACAGCCCAAACATCGAATCAGCAAGGAAACGTTCACAAGTCCTGTGAAGGGGAATGTGTTAATGGACTGTTCGCTTTGTTTTGCGATGATGTTGATAGTGAGGCATTCTGCCCTAATGAAGGATCTTGCTGCGTAACTGGGGCGGCGGACGACACCAAGCACGAAATTGTAACCACAACGAGAAGGCCCAGCACACCGGTAAGATTTCGATACCGTAAATTATTATATGTATGGACAAACCATTTTATTTTTCCCTTTTTACGTTTCAGCCTCCATTACGAAGATGTCCTGGCTTCTGTATGCTAAACATCATGGCTGCGTTCTGTGAAAGGCCATCGGAAATCATTCCACATACCGCTAACTGCAAACGAGGTTCGATTTGTTGTGACAACACTAAGGTTCCAGTGACGAGGCCAGCCCCAAAACGGCCGCCACCGCCCCCGCCAACAACTACGACTACACAAGCTCCTACAACAACTGCTGCACCTGATCCAAGAGAAGAATGTCCTGGATCGTGCATCGTGGGTCTGTTGAGTTTCACGTGCTTCCGAAATGCCGAAATGACTGACTTATTCAAATGCAAAAAATCTGGAACTCAATGTTGTGCGCCGAAATCCAAAATTCAAGAAGTACAAATGGCGGCTGGCAAAATTAAACCAAATGATACGGCTAATTATCCACCACAACCACCACCACAGAACATGGCGCAGCCTTATCCACCACCACCACAGGCGCTGCCACCAGCACAGCAACCCCAACCTCAACCAGGATATGGACCTCCAGTGATGAACAGTTATCCTGGACCAGTTAGCAACAACATCTATGAAGTTCCACAAACTCAACCTCCTGTACATCACCTATCTCAGCCCATTTACGAACCATTGCCTACAACTACCACTCCAAGACCCCAGGTTTACTCCAAATATGTTTGCGGCGTAAAAGGAACCAGTCGCGGAGCAAGATCATTCATCAGTCGGATAGAAATGGAACATTCAACTTCTAGCAGCAGCCGAACTGCTCGACACATTGAACTGGAAGACATCTATCGATCGAAGAGCACCGAACGATTGGTTCTTGGACACACCATCGTACCCATTCCAATCATCTACAGTGATCACAACGACACAGTACCGGAAGATTTGCTTCACCATCCTAGTATTTCTAAGTCGAACTCAACCACCAGTAAGTATTGGAACAGCCATCGGAAGGGTCGTGTCGTCGGTGGCGAGGATGGTGACAACGGTGAATGGTGCTGGCAGGTCGCGTTGATAAACTCTCTGAATCAGTACCTTTGCGGCGCGGCATTGATTGGAACACAGTGGGTCCTTACGGCGGCACATTGCGTCACTAAGTGAGTATGAGCCGCGAGCTTATCGGAAGGCTGGATAATTACTCAATTGATGTTTCGCTTGTTTTTTTTTAGCATTGTCCGGTCCGGTGATGCAATCTACGTTCGGGTAGGTGATTATGATTTGACTCGCAAATTTGGAAGCCCTGGTGCGCAAACGTTACGAGTGGCAACAACCTACATTCATCACAATCACAACAGTCAAACGTTGGACAACGATATTGCGCTGTTGAAACTGCACGGGCAGGCAGAGCTTAGGGATGGCGTTTGCTTGGTAAGTACGGAAAACGCATAAAAAATTGAAAAATTGTGCATATAATAAGGAAGATGTTACACAGCAACTGTCTTCTGATATTTTTTGGATATATTGTTTGGGTTGATTTTATCTACAACAAATTATTCAAAATAACTATTTTTACTAGTTTTAAGTGTTTTAATACAGTAACAGCTGAATTAAATGAAGCAAAATATAAATTGTATAGTCCTTCACTTCAGATAGCAAATAGGATTCAACGAAAAAAAAATCACTGGATTCAGGTTAGAAAAGCTGGGTGGCCATTCTGCACTTTTCAGAAAATTCTAAAATGGTCCCTACACCTGTCCTTAATTTTATTTGCTGTTTTAGCATGGAAGCGTTCTTGCTGGAATATAGGGGAATGAATTTTTAAGACGAGGGAAGATTCCCTATGATACAAGAGGGTAATGAAACTGCAATCTCAACATGGGCGTAGCTATAGGAGGGGGCCGTCGCCCCCCCCTAAATTGTGGAAAGATTGAACGGGTACTGAAATGAATTCCCTCAAACATGTGCACTTTACGATCCAATCATATACAGAAATAGGTGGTTGAAATTAAAAAAAATCCCAAAACTTATTAGGGCATCCAGAATCCATATTAGAGTGATTTTTAAGGTGTTTACAAAGTTCATCACTAAATATATGAAAGTTCAAAACAACTCGAAACATTTCGGGCTCAAAAATTCTCCTTGAAAACCTTCTAGAAGCTCCCCTGGGAACTTCTAAATTCCTCCGGAAAGTTATCCACAAATTCCTCTGAAAATCGTTCGAAAATCCTTCTCATGTAATTGTAATTCCCCCCCCCCACTATTTTTTTTAGGAAATTCACGAGGAAATTCCTTGAAGATATCTTTTCTTCTCTCCAAGATTTACTTCTAGATATTTTTTCGGCTATTTTCTCTTCAGGAAGAATCCGGCATTTCCTTCCAGCCACCAGCCAATAGCTCCCGCAACAATACATACGGAAATTCTTCCCAAAATTCTACAAGAAGTTTCTTTAAAAATTTCTGACTAAAATCCTCCGATTTAGCTCCATAATTTCACTAGTAAATCTATAAGAAATTCCTTCGGAAATTCTTCTATGAACTTCTCCGGGCATTCCTCTCGGAACTCTTCCTTTAATTCCTACGGGATTACTTCCAGGAAATTTTCCGGGAATACCTCCAAACATTCAATAGCGAAATCATCTAGCATTCCAATCTGGAATTCTTTTGGCAATTACTTCAGAATATCCTTCAAGAAATCCTCTGAAATATCTGCATGAATTTCTCCTGGAATTCGTCCAAGTATTTCCCCAGAAATTCTTACAGGTATTTTTTCGAGAGTTTCTTCAGGTACTTCTCCAGGAATTCCTTCAGGAATTTCTCTGGGAGACTTTCCACGGAAGTGTACTAGAATTCCTTCCGGACTTTACTCGGAATTCACTCGGATATCTGCCAAGAGTTCTTCCAGAAAATTCTTCGGAACAATCCGTAGAGATTTTCTTCAGCAATTAATCTGGGAATACTTTCAGGATTTAATCGGGGAATTTCTGCATTAATTCCTCCTGGTATCAGATATTTTTTCGGAAATTCCTTTAGGAACTTCTCTAAGAATTATTTCAGGACCTTGTGGGAATTCCTCCGGAAGTGCTTACGGGAGTTCCTCCGGGAGTTCTTCCAGAAGTTTTTCCAAGAAATTCTCCGGTAATACCTCCAGGAACTTTGCAGGGAATTCCTGGACGATATTTGGCAGGAATTGCACGGGAAATGGGATTTTGGAAGCTCCTTCAGAAATATAATATTCCACCGGATGTTCCTCTGAAGTTCCACCAGTAGTTCCTTCGGGAATTCAATCAGGCTTTCTTCCAGGAATTCATTTAGCATTTCTATAGGCATTTATCTACAAATTCCTCTAGAAATTCCTCGGAGAATTTCTCTGGGAGTTCTTACGGGAATTCCTCCGGGAGGTTCTTTTAAGAATTCTTCCAGGAGTTCCTCCTGGAATTTTTACGGAAGTTCCTTTGGGAGTTCATCCTAGAATTCTTACGAGAGTTCCTCCAGGATTTCCTACGGAAATTCTTCCTGTAGTTCTTCAATAAATTCCTCCAAAAGTCCCACCGGCAGTTCCTCCGAGAATTCCCCTGATAATTTCTCCGGAAATTCCTATAGATAATCCCCCGGGAGTTCCTCCGGAAATTACTCTGGGAGTTCCTTTTCAGAGAAACACCCGGAGAAACTGCAGGTGAAACTCCCGGAGGGATTCTCGTAGAAACTACTGGTGGATCTCCCGGAGCAATTCCCGAAGGAACTGCCGGAGGAGCTCCCGTAAGATCTCCTGTAAGAACTCCCGGAGGAATTTCAGGAGGAACTCCTAGAAGAATTCCTAGAGGACCTCCCAGATAAGCTCCCAGAGAAACTATCAGAAGAACTTCGGGAGAAATTTCCAGCTTAATTTCTGAAGAAAGCCTAAATGATTTCCTGAAAAAAGCCTGAATAATTTCTTGGAATAGCTTCTGGTGGAACTCCCGAAGGAATTTCCGGAGAAACTCCCGGATGAATTGCTGGTGGAATTCCCGGAGGAACTCTCGGAGAATTTTCTGGAAGAATTTTTGAAGAAACTCCCGGGAGAATTTTCAAAGGAACCCCTGGGAAACTACCAGAAGCATTCTCGGAAACAAGAGAATTCATCTTATAGACAAATGTCGTCTAGCTGAAACCTTTATTGGGGTTTGTAGCTGGACCATCATCATCATCAGAGGACCTCCCGGAGAATTCCCTGAGGAGCTCGCAGAGAAATTCTCGGAGGAGCTTCTGGTGGAAAATCTATATAAATTCCTGAAGAAGCCTAAATAAATTCCAATTCTGCCGAAATTCCCGGAAGAATTTTCAGGTGACTGCCGATAGAACTACCGGAATAATTCTCGAAGGAAATCCTAGAGAAATTCTTGGTGAAAATGCCGGTGGAACGCCTGGAAGAATTCCAGGAGGAATTTTCGGAGAAACACCTGGAGGATCTCCCAGTGGAAATCTTGAAGTTTCCACCGGAATTCTTTCAGGATTTCATTGCGAATTAATCTAGGAACTCCTCCGAAAATTCCATTGTTGATTTCATTTTCGGTATAATTTCTGTATAAATTTCCGGTGGAATTCCTGGAGAAATTCTTTGAAATTTTTGCAAGAAATTATTCGAAACAATTCACGGAAAATTTTATTGGAATTTACACAAGAAATTCGAAGATGCTTCGTGAACTTCTTAGGAATGTTTTCTGCGGAATTTCAATGGAATATTCTTATTCTTAAAAGTTATGGGAAACAGCACGAAATTATTTAAATTATTGCAGAGAATTCTGCAGAACTTATAAGGAAGTTCGTGAAGATTTTCTTGGAGTAAATAATGGTGGAATTTTCGGATCAATTCCCGGCAAAATTTATGGTGGAATTTCTGAAGACACTGTCGAAGAAGTTGCTGGAGGAATTCCTTAAGAATCCCTGATAGAATTTCGGATAGAATGCCAGGAGCAATTGTCGAAGGAATTCCTGGATAAAGCTTGCATATTGATTTTTCTGCCTATTTTATAATAAATATTATTTCAGAGAGGATTTGTTTAGAAATTCAGATGTATGGTTCTAGTTTTCTTAAACTTATGGAAGAATGCAGGATTTTCATAATAATTGTTATAGCCGATTTAATATTCTTTCTGAGTACTAAGTTAATTAATATTTTTCTCACTTTATTTTAAAATATCTGATGAGCAAAAAATCACGCATTTTTAAATCCATTATTGTTTTAATCATTATTGTTTCGATTTGGTTTGGATTTTGTTTCATGTGTTAATATTCATGTGTTTTTATAAAACTTCTATAAAACTACGATTTGGAAGACCAAAAAAGTTGGCCCCCCCCTTCTCGAAATCCTGGCTACGCCCATGAATCTCAATGTGCACAATCCAAGAGGTCTATTACGGCGCCGGTCATCTCCTTACGGTCATCGGGGGCGGGGAGAAAATGATGATGCAGTCACTCGCCGAACTGCAATTCGAGTATTCTTCTGCATTTGCCACGAGAGTTCGTGCGGAATTTGATTGGAATTTGGGGGTTGGGTTCTATGGCAGAGGTTCGTCCTGGTTAACGGATTGCCAATGTGATAGTAATGAATTGAATATATTTATAGGAAACGAGCTTTTTGTTCTTTTCTATTTCTAACAGAATGCTAGAATAGTTGGTTGAAGATATAGTAGAAGATGGAAACGCTATGGACTTTATTTCCAGTTTCAGTGATTGTTAGAATATAAGAAGAAATCGGATCTGGGATCGAACCCACGACCTCCTGCGTATGCAACAGAAGCGGTAGCCATATGTCCACCAAGCTCATTGAATAATCGTTAGAACGGTTTAAATTGAAACAACTTTTCTTGTAATTTCGTGATCACTTAATGATCACTAACGTGAAGACAAGATTGTCCTTAACCCTCTCCCGTCCATGGTGTCTGTGGAGCACCATCAAATTTTGCACCTTCTAACCTTTATCAAATTGTTTCAACAACAAAAAGCAATATTTGGCATATCTTTATGGTTCCATTAGGCTGCAAAGATAATCACTTTTGAGTATCAATAGTTAGACTATTGAAACAATCAATTAACTATTGATTTACAATCAAACACATTTTTTTGTTTTCCTCTAATTTTAGCTATGCCAAATAACTTTCGTTGTAGCATTTTTTTCAAAGATGATTCCTTAAAATTCCTTTGAAAAAAGTCGTGGACGGGAAAGGGTTAAGATTGAGTAAAATCCAAATTTCAAACGCACCCAATGTGCTTACAGAAGAACTATAATAATTTTCGTTTAAATTAAAGTTGATTCAAAACAACGGAAATTACTTGTCACAAGACAAGTTTGTACAATCCCATTCAATTCCACCACATGATTGTACCTTAACATATACGTATTTCGACCTTACTGTTGAGGTCGTCTTCAGTGTATTGTACTTGACTCGACTTACGAGACACTGAAGACGACCTTACTATTAAGATCGAAATACGTATCTGTCAAGGTACAATCAAGTGGTGTAATTGAATGGGATTACAAACTCGTCTTATGACAAGTGAAGACATTCCACTAAAAAGCTCAAAATAATTTTCTTAAGGGAAATGAGTTTAATCAAACCTGCATAAGCGTCTGTTCTCCATGTTAGGGGTGGCCCATACCAGCGTCTGACACGTAGCGGCCTTCTAAACGAAAAATGAAGTGTCACATTAGCTATTTCTAAGATGGCACGCCCCAGCACGTGACTAGGTATCGCAGCCCTGGTCAGGCGGCTTACCGAAAACCAACAATCAACTGTTAAAAATGTAATCAAAAATACAGTATTGAACAATCGACAAAGGACATGGCAACTGTTTGGAATCTCGGTACTTGGGACGTCAGGACCCTGTTGGAGCCTGCATGAGTTGCTCGAGAACTGCAAAAGGTGAAGGTTCCAGCACTTCAGGAGGTCCGATGGCGAGGAACAGGAGAACGGAAATTCCGCGCAGTCGGCCCATTTGAGGGTACCTAATTCAAGTATCACGTCTACTCCAGTGGTGGCGAGAAGGCAGAGCAACGAGTTGAACCCGTCGTCTTTGGCAAGCAGCAGCGTCGAATCATTAGATGGAGGCCGGTAATAGAGATCGCATTTGCGTGTTGAGAATTAAGGGCAAGTTTTTCAACTGCAGCTTGATTAATGCATACGCATAAACCAACCACATGCCCAGTAAAGGACGAATTCCATTAGCGCCTAGATAAGACCTACGGGTCGCCCAAAACGGCGACGCAAATGCACAGGTCGGAAGGGAAGAGTTTTTTCGCACAGTCATTGGAAAGAAGAGCCTCTACGCAACTACCAATCACAACGGCCTGAGGCTAGTCAATTTGGCTGCAGCCAGGGAAATGACTACCTGTAGCACCTTTTTTCACGCTAAAATATTCGAAAGTACACCTGGAGACATCTAAATGGCGATATGTGTTCTCAAATTGATCAAGTTTTGGTGGACGGTCGTAATTTCTCTGATGTCATAGATGTGAGGACCTTCCGAGGTCTAAATATCGATTCTGACCAATATCTGGTGGTATGTAGGATTCGCGCAAGGCTGTCCAGAACACCCAACTGGAGAAAATTTGAACGCATTGTGGTAACAAGTTCACCAGGCAGTCAATACAACAGCCACAGAGGTACTTCGTACCACACAAAGAAAGCAACGGAAAGGCTGGTTTGATGTGCAGTGCCAAAGAGCGACAGATGAGAAAAACCAGGCGAGAACAATATAAAGAACTAAGGGCAGCCGAGAAAAAACTCCACCAGCAGCGTAAGAAACAGGGATTCGACGCAAAAGTATGGAAGCTTTTCCACAAACGAAACGCGGAAGTTCTACAAAACAATCAACAACATGTGCAACAGAAGCGCATCGGCGCCAATCGTGATCAATGATAGCTCCGGAAATCTGTTGACCAACCGAGCAGAGGTGGTTACTAGGTGAAAGGATCACTTTGAGTTATTGTTGAATGGACAATCGGACATATAGAGCACGAACATAATCAGGATTGAGGATGATGGACAAGCAGTGGAACCACCAACGCTAGACGAAGTGAGGAAGGTTGTTCTAGGGCTGAAGAACGGTAAAGCCGCTGAGAAGGACGGAATCCCGGCTTCTAAAAGTTAGCAGTGACCGGCTGAACGAAAAAATCCACCAAGAGATTGAAATCAATTTAATTTGGAAGGGAGAAGAAATGCCTTCTAGCTGGGTTGATCTATGGTCCAGACTCGATTATGCTGCGACAAATCTTTGATAAATTCCGGGAATACTCATCATCTGTTAGTGGATTTTAAGGCAGCGTACGATTCAGTGGAACGGAATGAACTGTGGCGTACAATTCTAGAACGTGCGACGCTAGATGGATCATAATCGAACGTCAGAATATCTTGTAAGACATCCGATTCGTTCGTGAGCAGGGAGAGTGCTCTCTAATCTGCTATTTATCATAGCTCTGAAAGGTGCAATACGAAGATCTGGTGTGCAAAGAAACGCTGAGGAAGCTGAAAGAATAGGGCTGAAGGTGGACCCCGCACTCGCTGGCTGTGTAAAATCGAGGAAGATGTGATGATCAGGGAGACTGGCGATTAGCGGTCCAAGAACAAGCGATAACACGGAGTGTACGACCATCATAGTTATAGTTCTTCTTCTTCTTATTGGCATTACATCCCCACACTGGGACAGAGCCGCCTCGCAGCTTAGTGTTCATTAAGCACTTCCACAGTTATTAACTGCGAGGTTTCTTAGCCAGGTTACCATTTTGCATTCGTATATCATGAGGCTAACACGATGATACTTTTATGCCCAGGGAAGTCGAGACAATTTCCAATCCGAAAATTGCCTAGACCGGCACCGGGAATCGAACCCAGCCACCCTCAGCATGGTCTTGCTTTGTAGCCGCGCGTCTTACCGCACGGCTAAGGAGGGCCCCCTTATAGTTAGGTTATAGTTAGTTACCACAAAATCAACATAAAACGACAATTTTGGTAGTAACACCATTCGTGTAACTGCTTTATTAAATTCAAAATATTTTTCAAATATTCTACAGCAAATAAACGCCGCGGAAAAAAAGTTATTTTTCAAGACAATTAAGATCCTTAAACTTTAATAATCAATATTTTTCATGCTTATATAAAGAAAGACACAAAATAGATGGCTAAGAGACAAGTCTACAAGTATGCGGAGGATATTTAGAGTTCCGTAAGAGCCAGAGCTCAGATCTTGCCCCACTTTCCACTAAAACAGCGGTTCTCAATCAGCACGGTGGCATCCCTATCTCACACAATAGGTTTGTTTTGCAGCCAACATTACGCGACCGTATCCCACTGACAGTTCTGTATCCTAATGAGAATCAAATGTGATGCTTGTAAACAAAACACATACTATCATGATTTTTACACTGAGATGTTGGCTGCAAAAACATGGCATCGTGCCACCCACCTGTTCTCAATACTGGTGGTACTTTCACTGGTCTCAGAGGGTACTTATGACAGAACTTCGTAATGGTGGATGTTGAATTATCAAAGCAGCGACAAATTAAAATATTTACACAGTTATTATACATGTTGACATTGTTGACTAAATGGGCAAAACGGATCCGTCTTTTAACCGAACCGATTTAAACGAATCAGTTATTGATAAATCTTTGAGATTTGCAACTTTCTGAAATGAAAATTCTTCGTATTGGACAATGCGTCATATTTTGGACCCTCAAATGTACACATTTGAGGATTGCCAAACCGGAGAAGGCGAGTTCGATTCTCGGTCCGCTCTAGGATGTTTTCGGTGAGAGACATTCTCAACTCCTTGGGCATAGTGTTACATTGTACTTGCCACAGAAAATACATTCTCATGTAATGGCGCGAAGAAGATTATATGTTATCGTTAGGCTTAAAACAATAAACATTTGACATTTTAACGGGATGTAATGTTAGGCCTGGATGCAACGTTGGCTCATCACGCAAATTAATCAATAATTCAACAATAATACATCGCTTTGTAGATAGATATTTAACAATGCTTCTTTGAAAAAGTGTATCAAGCCGACTTTATTTAAATTACGCAAGATTCATTCACTTCTGGCAACTGATAAACGCAATAAACCTGTGTGAAAAATTGTTTTGACTTGGTTTGTTAGCAACCACTTAAGTAGGCAGGCAGTACAAGAGATTTTTATTTTGCCAAATACCCAAAGTAGTTTTTGGAATGAACTTACCTATTTTCGCACATTAAATGAACGGATAACAATCTCACTATTTTAGCATTCATATTAAATTTACTATTTTTATTAGTATAGGGACACAATAACCCAAAACTTTTTTGAACAATATTAGAACACTCGTTGCCAAAATTCGGCTGACGATTTTCGCCTGAAGCAGCACATTATAATTGCCTACCTTACGGCTTATACAAACGATTACAATGAATAATGCACCAACATTTCATGGGCTGAAAAAGCATCCAACACCAGAGCCGAGATTAGGAAATTAGGCCGAACATAAAGTCCATTTCGCACGAAACTTTTGATGGATTAAATGATAGATTGTGAACAATTATTGTTGTTTTGACTACTTAGCGTAATAACCAAAAGTAAGAAAGCCGTTTAGTGGCATAATTTCGGTTAGATCTTCAATATACGAATATTTAAATGTAAGGTTTGAGCGATTTACCTTACATAAGCCAAAACTTGCTTTAAATTTCAGATTCGTTCTTTGTTGTTGTTTTTCAACCATTTCTTCCAAATTCATCCAATCCCAATATATCAGATTTGACTAAACCAATATACATACTAGAGATCATATGATTTGTAACATAGTATTCTCTTTCTTTTTAGGTTTGCCTTCCGGCCCGCGGTGTCAACCATGCCGCCGGTAAGCGTTGTACCGTCACCGGTTACGGCTACATGGGTGAGGCTGGGCCAATCCCATTGCGAGTGCGAGAGGCAGAGATTCCTATCGTCAGCGATGCCGAGTGCATCCGCAAGGTGAATGCCGTCACCGAGAAGATCTTCATTCTTCCGGCGTCCAGTTTCTGCGCCGGTGGGGAAGAAGGCAACGACGCCTGCCAGGGAGACGGTGGAGGCCCCCTAGTTTGCCAGGATGACGGATTTTACGAACTGGCTGGGCTTGTTTCGTGGGGATTCGGATGCGGACGGGTAGATGTGCCGGGTGTTTATGTGAAAGTATCTTCCTTCATCGGATGGATCAACCAAATTATAAGTGTCAACAACCTATGATCTGCAGAACATAACTAACGAACGCACCACATCCTCTGAATTACTGTGTAAATTTAAATAGAACAATAGTATAAGTTAATCCTAGATACCTATTTAATTTATTTAAGCTAATTTATTGATTCGTATTAGGAAAAATCTAAATTTTAGTGCACTTAGATTTCAAAACTACTTCATCCTAGAAAAGGGTTCATTTAAATCGCTGCCTACATCAACTATACAAGAACTTTCAAATTTGGTTCAAATTTGCAAAGATTTCCTTACCTAAGAGTATCGTAGTTTTATAGTCACCTGTCGTGGAATGATTGGATTTCAACCTAAATTTTATTGCTGCGCAAGTAGTCACGACTGTAAATTGAGTATTCAATTTGAGACACATCTAGTTCAATAAATGTTTGTAAGATCGGATTTATTTATTTAGTAAAACGGATGATCTGAGAGAAACTTCCTTTTTACACAAGAAGACCCTTGTAGACTAGACTAACAATACCTCTTTAATATCTTGGAAATTATAAGACATTATCCACAGGTCAGTAAAATATTATTATCGTCGTCTTTTTAAAGTCTGTAAGATGTAGGATCAGTGCTTCTGCATGTCATCGCGTCCCAATCTTATTGGACTTCCTATCCATATCTGACGCAGACTTGATTGTGGGTGGAAAGTTTAGTTAAGATATTCAAATACATGAAGAATTACTTAAAGAATTTAATAGAATTACTGGCAAAACTGCTAAAAAAAACTTGCCCAGAATAAAAAGTTGTCTAAGCACATGTTTCTTAAGAATGGTTCTAGATATCATATGTGTTAGCTGTGTCTCATCGCGGATTGTGTTCGGTAGTGTGAAGGGCATTGTGTAGTACGTTCCTCCCAGCTCCACACTTTCCAACCCGTCGGCAGCCATACGAGTCTTTAGCAGTATTGGTAAAAACTCAAAATCTCAAAACTCATGGATGATTCAAATCAAGCGTGAGTTGAAACACACCCAACTCAACACCTAAAAACTCATGGATGAGTTGAATCATCGTAAGTTTTCTTTTGTTCTCCTTCGTTAAAAACAGTGAATTGACGTTTGTCGCATAAAATATTTATTTATTTATCATCAGACTAAGGCCGGAGTGGCCTGTGCTGCGCATAAAAGACTTCTCCATTCAGCTCGGTCCATGGCTGCAACGGTCGCCAACCACGCAGTCTGCGGAGGGTCTGCAAGTCGTCCTCCACCTGATCGATCCACCTCGCCCGCTGTGCACCTCGCCTTCTTGTTCCCGTCGGATCGTTGTCGAGAACCATTTTCACCGGATTATTGTCCGACATTCTGGCTACGTGCCCGGCCCACCACAGTCTTCCGATTTTCGCGGTGTGAACGATGGATGGTTCTCCCAACAGCTGATGCAACTCGTGGTTCATTCGCCTCCTCCACGTACCGTCCGCCATCTGCACCCCACCATAGATGGTACGCAACACTTTCCTTTCGAAAACTCCCAGTGCGCGTTGGTCCTCCACGAGCATCGTCCAGGTCTCGTGTCCGTAGAGAACTACCGGTCTTATAAGCGTTTTGTAGATAGTCAGTTTGGTACGGCGGCGAACTCTATTCGATCGGAGCGTCTTGCGGAGTCCAAAGTACGTACGATTTCCAGCCACTATGCGTCTCCGAATTTCTCTGCTGGTATCGTTATCGGCGGTCACCAGTGAGCCCAAGTACACGAATTCTTCAACCACCTCGATTTCGTCCCCACCGATAGAAACTCGTGGTGGGTGGCTCACATTGACCTCTCTTGAGCCTCTTCCTATCATGTACTTCGTCTTCGACGTGTTGATGACTAGTCCAACCCGTTTAGCTTCGCTTTTCAGTCTGATGTAGGCTTCCTCCATCCTCTCAAAGTTACGTGCCATGATATCAATGTCGTCGGCGAAGCCAAATAACTGGACGGACTTCGTGAAAATCGTGCCACTCGTGTCAATCCCTGCCCTTCGTATTACTCCCTCCAAAGCGATGTTGAATAGCAGACACGCAAGACCATCACCTTGCCGTAACCCTCTACGGGTTTCGAAGGGACTCGAGAATGCCCCTGAAACTCGAACTACGCACATCACCCGATCCATCGTCGCCTTGATCAACCGAATCAGTTTATCCGGAAATCCGTTTTCGTGCATTAGCTGCCATAGCTGGTCCCGATCGATTGTATCATATGCGGCTTTGAAGTCGATAAATAGATGATGTGTGGGCACGTTGTATTCGCGGCATTTCTGCAATACCTGACGTATGGCGAACACCTGGTCTGTGGTAGAGCGTTCACCCATAAATCCCGCCTGGTACTGCCCCACGAACTCTCTTGCAATTGGTGTTAGTCGACGGCATAAAATTTGGGAGAGTACCTTGTAGGCGGCGTTCAGCAATGTGATTGCGCGGTAGTTGCTACAATCCAGCTTATCGCCCTTTTTGTAGATGGGTCACACGACACCTTCCATCCACTCCTGCGGCAGATCCTCATCCTCCCAAACCTTGGTAATCACCCAGTGCAGCGCTCTAGCCAGTGCTTCACCACCGTGTTTAAACAGCTCTCCTGGTAGTTGGTCAACTCCAGGGGCTTTGTTGTTTTTCAGCCGGCCGATCTCCTCCTCGATTTCCTGGAGATTCGGAGCCGGAAGTCGCATGTCCTGCGCGCGTGCTCCTAGGTTCATTACCATACCGCCACCGTTGTCTGCCATATCGCCATTCAGGTGCTCTTCGTAGTGCTGCCGCCACCTTTGGATCACCTCACGCTCGTTTGTAAGAAGGTTCCCGTTAATGTCCTTACACATATCGGGCTGTGGCACGTGGCCCTTACGTGAACGGTTCATCTTCTCATAGAACTTTCGTGCGTTATTAGCGCGGTACAGTTCCTCCGTCTCTTCGCGGTCTCGATCTTCCTGCTGACGCTTTTTCCTCCGGAAAATCGAGTTTTGTCTGTTCCGCGCCCGTTTGTATCGTGCCTCGTTCGCCCTCGTGCGGTGTTACAGCAATCTCGCCCATGCTGCATTCTTCTCCTCAACTAACTGCTCACATTCGCCGTCATACCAGTCGTTTCTCTGATCCGGAGCCACCGTGCCTAGTGCAACGGTTGCGGTGCTTCCAATGGCAGATCGAATATCTTTCCAGCCATCTTCAAGAGACGTTGCGCCTAGCTGCTCTTCCGTTGGGAGTGCCACTTCCAGCTGCTGCGCGTAGTCTTGGGCTAGTCTACCGTCTTGTAGCCGCCCAATGTTAAGCCGCGGCGGACGACTCCGACGCGTGTTGATCACCGTCGAGAGTTTTGAGCGCAGACATACTGCGACGAGGTAGTGGTCGGATTCAATATTCGCACTGCGGTAAGTGCGTACGTCCGTGATGTCGGAGAAGAATTTACCGTCGATTAGAACGTGGTCGATTTGGTTTTCCGTTACTTGATTAGGTGATTTCGATGTGGCCTTGTGGATATTCTTGCGGGGGAAGAAAGTGCTTCGGACTACCATTCCGCGGGAGGCTGCAAAGTTTATGCATCGTTGGCCGTTGTCGTTCGATACGGTATGCGGACTATCCGGTCCGATGACCGGTCTATACTTTTCCTCCCTTCCTACCTGAGCGTTCATGTCACCGATGACGATTTTGACGTCCCGCAGGGGGCATCCATCGTATGTCTGCTCCAGCTGCGCATAGAACGCTTCTTTCTCGTCGTCGGATCTCCCTTCGTGTGGGCAGTGCACGTTGATGATGCTATAGTTGAAGAAATGGCCTTTTATCCTCAGCTTGCACATCCTTGCGTTGATTGGCTGCCACCCAATCACGCGTTGGCGCATCTTGCCCAGCACTATGAAGCCGGTTCCCAGCTCGTTGGTGGTGCCACAGCTTTGGTAGAAGGTAGCTGCTCGATGCCCGCTTTTCCACACTTTCTGTCCTGTCCAGCAGATTTCCTGCAGCGCTACGACATCGAAGTTGCGGGAATGTAATTCATCGTAGATTATCCTGTCACAACCTGCGAAGCCTAGCGACTTGCAGTTCCATGTTCCAAGCTTCCAATCGTGATCCTTTATTCGTCGCCTAGGTCGTCGCGATTGTATCGAGTCGTATTATCTTCTATGTCGTTCGTAATAGTTGTTTTTAAAGGCGGCTTATTGGGCCTGCGCAAACCTCCTGTCTCGTCGGAGGGCCGTCGTGTCAGGGCTGTTTAACGTCCCACCTAACACCAGGACTTGGGCTTGTGCGCTTTGAGCGGTACACGGTCGCTTTGGCGGAGCCTACTTGCGGATACATGCAGCTTTTTATAGAGGTTTAACAGGGCCCACTATCAAACCCCACCACATCCTAGGCAGGCGCCACAACTCGCAGATGGCCTGGGGAGGGATCGTCAAGCCCTTGGACATAGTCCCTGCTGCCCCCAAAAAAAAAAAATTAGACACTCTTTTATGTATAAGCAATGAATCGCCCCCAAATTGATTTCAAATGCGTTTTTAAACCAAAATGATTTTTTGGCAAATGAGTGAAATGATGCGTTTTAGCATGAAAAATTCAAGCGTGATGCATTCCTTTAAAATCGCAGACGATTTCGTTCGCACGGGAGCGCTCGTTGATTGAGATTTATGAGTGATTTTACCAACACTGGTCTTTAGATCTAACCTGTGTGAACAACTACCTGCCGCCGGGTTGAAAAGAGTGGAGCAACATCTTACAGCAAGTTTCGCAAGATAAACATAAGAATAAAGGCGATTCGTTGTAGAAAGATAAAGTGCTTTCTGTGATAGCAAGAAAATTTCTTTTGCGGTTCTGACGGTGGTCCGGAGTGTGTTTGACTGCAGGATGATTTTCGCATACATCTTATGGTCCTTCGAACCGGATATGAACCAGTGAACTATGAATATACAGTCCAGGTGGGCAAGCAGTAGTGTTGCACACAACTCCAAGCGTGGGATAGATTTACTGTATATCGGGGCTACTCGGGACTTAGCTCATAATAGACGCACTGTACAAAACCCATCCGGTTCGAAGCACTAAAAAATGTATATGAATGTCGTTTCACTATCGGGTCCAACGTCGTTATCGGTTTAAGAATCTTCGTCAATTTTCCTTATGCAGCTTAGCACTAAAGCACGTATGCTTGCTTTCCACTAAACACTTTTTTCCCAGTTAAAACGTTCCTAATCGCGAAAAAACAAATTACCATATTAGGGTTATGCAGGGTAGTCATTAGAGTGATTCAAATTTTGACTTTTTCGCTCCCCTATGCTTAAACGATGACCTTTGCTGTTTTATTAATCCTCCTAAATTTTTAGCTGATTTGGATGTAACTAGACTGAGCACGAGCAGTTTGAAGTTTGTATGAAAATTACTATGAAAACAGTCACGTTTGGGGAAAACCGTTCCGCAACGTTATTCATTAAGTGCTAAAAATATACGACTTTATTGGCAACATAGAAAATTTTGCAATGAAACTGGTCGTCTTTGTTGCGAAACGATTCTGTGCTTGTAAGAAAAGTTATTGGGGAAATACTGAATCGTGGCAATTTAACACGTAAAAGAATAACATCAATATCAATAATGAGCATTTTTGTTTTCTTTATAACTTTGTTTACAAAAGTCAGATCACTTCGCAACAACAACTGTCCTATAACTAAGAAAGTATTCAAGCAAATGTCATCGTTTAAGCATAGGGGAGCGAAAAAGTCAAAATTTGAATCACTCTAGTAGTCATATCATATTCTAAATCACTAATTACTCGCGAATCGTGGATACACTACGTCGTTTGAATTACATTCCGGTTTAACTAATACTTGAAATAATTATTATTATTTATTCAGACTAAGGCCGAAGTGGCCTGTGCGTTATATAAGAGTCTTCTCCATTCTGCTCGGTCCTTGGCTACACGTCGCCAACCACGCTGTCTACGGAGGGTCCGCAAGTCATCTTCCACCTGATCGATCCACCTTGCCCGCTGCGCACCTCGCCTTCTTGTACCCGTCGGATCGTTGTCGAGCACCATTTTCACCGGGTTATTGTCCGAAATTCTGGCTACGTGCCCGGCCCACCGCAGTCGTCCGTCTCCCAACAGCTGATGCAACTCGTGGTTCATTCGCCTCCTCCACGTACCGTCCGCCATCTGCACCCCACCATAGATGGTACGCAGCACTTTCCTTTCTTAAAACTCCGAGTGCGCGTTGGTCCTCCACGAGCATCGTCCAGGTCTCGTGTCCGTAGAGGACTACCGGTCTAATGAGCGTTTTGTAGATTGTCAGTTTGGTACGGCGGCGAACTCTATTCGATCGGAGCGTCTTGCGGAGTCCAAAGTATGTACGATTTCCAGCCACTATACGTCTCCGAATTTCTCTGCTGGTATCATTTTTGGCAGTCACCAGTGAGCCCAAGTACACAAATTCTTCTACCACCTCGATTTCGTCACCACCGATGCCAACTCGCGGTGGGTGGCTCACATTTAGAGATGTCGTAAAATCCCGATTAATCGATTAGTTACTAATCGATTACTCTTGATTCTTGTCGATTATTGAATCGATTAATCATTGTATAGTAATCGATTCAAAATTAATCGATTATCACAACGATGAATCGAATAATCGAAATAATCAATTAATTTTCGACATCCTTATGATGTCGTAAAATTCTGATTAATCGATTAGTAACTAATCGATTACTCACGATTCATCTCGATTATTGAATCGATTAATCGTTGGGTAATAATCGATTCAAAATTAATCGATTATCACAACGATGAATCGATTAATCGAAGTAATCGATTAATTTGCGACATCTCTACTCACATTGTCTTCTCTTGAACCTCTTCCTATCATGTACTTCGTCTTCGACGTGTTGATGACTAGTCCGATCCGCTTGGCTTCCCTCTTCAGTCTTATGTAGGCTTCCTCCATCTTCTCAAAGTTACGTGCCATAATATCTATGTCGTCGGCGAAGCCAAATAGCTGGACGGACTTATTGAAAATTGTACCACTCGTGTTAATCCTTGCTCTTCGTATATACTTGAATTAAATACAGTTCAATTAAACTTTGTGGCTGAGACTATTTGCACAATTTCCTACCTTATGTAACACATCGGATAATACATCATGCGAACAATTAAATTGTTTTTTTTTAATTATAAATAAAAGTAAATTCTTCCAAATATATTTTAGAAATAACTAGAAAAGTATTTTTGTAAAAATGTAGTGTCTTGAACAAGAAAATGTAGTGTCTTGAACAAGAGTAATGTAGTCAATGAATAACCCCAACTCAATAATAATATTTGCATTGCAAAGAGTTTATAAGGGTCTATTATATGAGCAACATTTTTCTAATCTAAATTTATGATGGCTATATTGAAAATGGAGAAGCATTTTCAAGTCGGTAAAATTTATCACTGACATTCATGATAAGACAATGTTTCACTGCGTAAAACATTTTTTTGGTCTTTGATTTGCATTATAAATATATTGAGGAGAGATATCAATATATTCAAGGGAGCTGACGGATATTGCTGCTACAATTATTTTAAATTCAATGCCCAAAACTACATTATGTTGAGATCGCGTGGTATCCAATCTTATTGTTTCCCTAGCATTCGCCATGAAAATGACCGCGCACCTTATTTCGGTGGAAGCACATTGTAATACAATCCTAAAAAAAATATTATTTAGTAGTCATCCTCATCATGATTTCCATCAACATTTTATGTTGTTATTATTTTTCTGCAAAGTTTTGTTTCTCTTTTTTTTAAGCAACTTTTTTGACAGCTGCCCTGCCGCAGCCTAATTCCTTTTCTTGCAGGCGGTTTGAAAAGGATTTCTTAATATTTTTAGGGCATCTTTAGTAGAGTTATAAATGGGAGTTAGAAAACAATATTGAAACTGTAAAAATGCCATCTTCAACAGATGTTGTAATTTTAAAAATTCGAACGGTTTCGCTGGGAAATTTATAACTGGAATACTGATCAGTTGTAATTTTGCACAAATTTGCAACAGATTTTATTCGAGTTGTATTTTGTTCAAAACAATAGAAGATGACGCCATCAGCTACAAAATATACTGTTTCATCTACATCATCTACAGTTTGACATTTGAATTGGCCTCGAAAAATTACTTTTTTGTTTTCCAGTATAAAACATGTGCATTTTTTGTTTTATATATTTGACAGTTATAAAATGTGAAACTCGGGGAATAAAAATACGCAGATTCTATTATATGTACCACAAAGTGTACATTGGGGACAGCAGGGACTATGTCCAAGGGCTTGTAGCCGCAAGTAGGCTCCGCCAAAGCAGAGGATAATCTACGATGAATTACATCCCCGCAACTTCGACGTCGTAGCGCTACAGGAAATCTGCTGGACAGGACAGAAAGTATGAAAAAGCGGGCATCGCCCGGGTAGTCCGAAGCACTTTCATCCGCTGCAAGAATATCCACAAAGCCACATGGAGATCACCTAACCAAGAAACGGAAATTTTTTCTCCGACATCACGAACGTTCGCACCTACCGCAGTGCGAATATTGAATCTGATCACTACCTCGTCGCGGTATCAGTGTTGGTAAAATCATTCATAAAACTCAATCATTGAACGCTCCCGCGCGAACTAACTCGTTTACGAATTTAAAATAATGCATCACGTCTGAGATTTTCATGCTAAAACGGCTCATTTCACTCATTTCCAAAAAAAATCATTTTGCTTTAAAAAGTGTTTTCAAACAATTTGGGGGCAATTTATTGTTTGCACACGCAAGAGTATACGTTGTTCTATGAGTTGAACATTAATTTACTGTTATTTTACGAAGGAGAATAAAAGAAAATCTACGATGATTCAAATGGATGATTCAACTCATCCATGTTTTTTTTAGGTGTTGAGATGGGGGCATAAACGAGAAGCTTCTTACGAACAAGCATGAGGGGATCCAAATGCGGCGGCAGCACTACGAAGAGCACCTGAATGGCGATGTGGCAGAGAACGAGGGCGGCAGCGTGGCGAACTAGGGAGCACACGCAGAGGACAAACGTTTTCCGGCTCCGAATCTCTAAGAAATCCGGAAGGAGATAGGCCGGCTGAAAAACAACAAAGCCCCTGGGGTTGACCATCTACCAGAAGAGCGATTCAAACATGGTGGTGAAGCACTGGTTAGAGTGCTGTACTTACCATGTTTAGGAGGATGAGATACTGCCGCAGGAGTGGAGGGAAGGTGTCGTGTGCCCCATCTGTATCCTTTCGGCTGCTCCGACGGGATAAATTGTATGGGAATTTATACTGAGCACTGGGTCGTCTTATTCTATAATATCGTTGCACTCCAACATGTACTCACTCGAGTAGGTGCTTGAAATTTTTGCAAACTTACCGGTAAGGGGGTGGGCACCACCTAATTACTACCCTCAAGGTGTATCTTATCCACGGTAACTGGAAAATCTTACAGCGGAATCGACAAAGTGGAAAAGAACGATTCGAACGGCGGAGTGCCACTCTGCGGTGGCGATGGATTTGGTAAGGCCGATTCAAAAGGCGGAGTGCCACTCTGCGGGGGCGATGGACGTGGTGAGGCCGATTCAAACGGCGGAGTGCCACACTGCGGTTGCGATGGACGTGGCGAGGCCTATTCGAACGTTGGAGTGCCATACTGCGGTGGTGATGGGCGTGGCGAGGCCGATTCGGACGGCGGAGTGTCGCACTGAGTGGGCGGGGGATGTAGCGATGCCGATTACGATGGCGAGGAGACAAACTGAGCGGGTGATGGACTTGAGGGGCCGATTCGAACGCGGCGTGCCACAATGAATGCCCGGCAAGCGAATTACAATGTACGCACAACTTCCACGTTTTTAGAAAGATGGCGTGCTTCCTCGCCGAAGAATGGTAGATCCCACAATGACCGCGGAGATGCCTGCGGTGCCCACGTGTTTGGTATTGCCGGCGAGCTTACTTCTGTCCCTCAGAATAGGTCCTTGCGAAGAAAAGAGAACCCTCGCCAAAGGATAATAAAAGAAAAGGCCCGACTTGGACCTTTTCTTCTATTTTTTCTTCATTTTCGTGATTTGTTGCCCAGTTGATTGGGAATTTTATTCGTTTTTAACCTAGTTGAATCTTATTTCACTACGTTTTGATTTTTTTTCTTTTATACTTTCGCAAAATTATAAACTTTTATGATTTGCTGCATGTACACGACATTTGTCATATGGCAGTCAAGTCACATGTCGATTAAAAGGGATTGCCGATTTGTTACCTCGGATTGACCTCTTTCAGGTTCACATTAGATGCACCCGAAGTTTAACCCTCGACGGTTCGTCAACGTTGGCAACAATTCCGCACCGGTTATTAAATTAACCACCAGGGCCCGGAATGAGTGCCTTCTCAAACCACTAAAAAGGTATTGCACATTTGGATTTCTGTCCCGACTAGTATGGAAGAAGACGTTTGGCTCGAGTAAGGTTATAGCTTTGACCATATTTTTTTTTCTAGGATTAGGTATATGTATGAGGTGCTCACTGACGGCGAGGTTTAGTGCGAGAAGGATGCTTGTGGAGGAGCCAACAAGCCACAGATTGGGACCAACATCAGTTACATCCTTAACCGATTTTCTCCCAACAGCATTCGACGGAAAATAAACTCTGGATGATCCCTCTTGAATTTGTTCGCGATCGGTCATTGCGTTTAAAAGTGGTGTATTGAATCATACAATGTTGGTTGTTGATTCGCTAAAAAGCGTTCGTAAACGCCGTAAGTTTGGCAACTGATATGTATCACACCAAGGCGAAACCAAACGATTGAATCGAGAAAGGCATATGCTGGGTAAAGCGTACCATTGGTACTTCGCGTACCTGAAGGAATAAAATAGACCCCATCTCGCGGTCCTTAGCCTCTTACCCAGCAACTCCTATCCCTACCTCCCCGCGGTGCTGGCCGGGATACGAGCAACCTTAGGGAAGATCGGGTAACCAACCCCGGTGGGAACTATGGTCGTATGCTGACAGGGAAGGGGGGATTTGCTCCTCTCCGGAGGTGCAAATCTTATTAAGCGTCTGTTCTCCATGTCAGGATCGGCTCACAACAGCGTCTGTTCTCCATGTTAGGGGTGGCTGATCATCGTCCGAGTACCAGCGAGGGACTCTAAGTGAAACTTTGCACCATGGTCCACCGGAAATAAGGAGGAATGGTTCTCCGGAAATTTAGGGGGTTTAGTGTCAGGCCCTGCAAGCCAGCCAAAAAAACTCACGCAACGAACAATCAACAAGAGTGTACGGACCGGAACCATCGGCGAAGACCACTGCGACGAAAAGGGACTAGCGATTGGAAACTCGGTTCGTGGAACTGCAAATCTCTCAACTTCATCGGGAGCACACGCATACTCGCCGATGTGCTCAAGGACCGTGGATTCAGCATCGTAGCGCTGCAGGAGGTTTGTTGGAAGGGATCAATGGTGCGAACGTTTAGAGGTAATCATGCCATCTACCAGAGCTGCGGCAACACACACGAGCTGGGAACAGCTTTCATAGTGATGGGCGATATGCAAAGGCGCGTGATCGGGTGGTGGCCGATCAATGAAAGAATGTGCAGGTTGAGGATCAAAGGCCGGTTCTTCAACTTCAGCATAATCAACGTCCATAGCCCACACTCCGGAAGCACTGATGATGATAAGGACGCATTCTACGCGCAGCTGGAACGTGAGTACGACCGCTGCCCAAGCCACGACGTCAAAATCATCATAGGAGATTTGAACGCTCAGGTTGGCCAAGAGGAGGAGTTTAGACCGACTATTGGAAAGTTCAGCGCTCACCGGTTGACGAACGAAAACGGCCTACGACTGATTGATTTCGCCGCCTCCAAGAATATGGCCATTCGCAGCACCTACTTCCAACACAGCCTCCCGTATCGGTACACCTGGAGATCACCACTGCAGACAGAATCACAAATCGACCACGTTCTGATTGATGGACGGCACTTCTCTGACATTATCGACGTCAGGACATATCGTGGCGCAACATCGACTCTGACCACTATCTGGTGATGGTTAAACTGCGCCCAAAACTATCCGTCATCAACAATGTTCGGTACCGACGACCGCCGCGGTACGACCTAGAGCGACTGAAGCAACCTGATGTCGCCACTGCATACGCGCAGCATCTCGAGGCAGCGTTGCCGGAAGAGGGTGAGCTCGATGGGGCCCCTCTTGAGGACTGCTGGAATACAGTCAAAGCAGCCATTAACGACGCAGCGGAGAACAACGTCGGGTATATGGGTCGAAGTCGACGGAACGACTGGTTCGACGAAGAGTGCAGACAGATTCTGGAGGAGAAGGACGCAGCGCGGGCGGTCGTGCTGCAGCAAGGTACCCGGCAGAACGTGGAACGTTATAGACGGAAGCGGAGACAGCAGACCCGCCTTTTTCAGGAGAAGAAACGCCGCCTGAAAGAAGCGGAGTGCGAGGAGATGGAAAAGCTGTGCCGTTCTCAAGATACATGCAAGTTCTACGAGAAGCTCAACGCATCCCGCAAAGGCTTCGAGCCGCGAGCCGAAATGTGCCGGGATAAGGATGGGAGCATCTTGACGGACGAACGTGTGGTGATCGAAAGGTGGAAGCAGCACTACGAGGAACATCTGAATGGCGCTGAGAGTACAGGCAGTGAAAGTCAAGGCGGCGGAGGAGATGACTACGTCAGTTCAGCGGACGATAGAAGCCAACCAGCCCCCACCTCGAGGGAAGTTAAGGATGCCATTCAACAGCTAAAGACCAATAAAGCAGCTGGTAAGGATGGTATCGGAGATGAGCTCATCAAGATGGCCCCGGAAAAGCTGGCCACTTGCCTGCACAAACTGATAGTCAGAATCTGGGAAACCGAACAGCTACCGGAGGAGTGGAAGAAAGGGGTTATATGCCCCATCTACAAGAAAGGCGACAAACTGGAGTGTGAGAACTTTCGAGCGATCACCATCCTTAATGCCGCCTACAAAGTGATATCTCAGATCATCTTCCGTCGTCTGTCACCATTAGTGAACGAGTTCGTGGGAAGTTATCAAGCCGGCTTCGTTGACGGCCGCTCGACAACGGACCAGATCTTTACTGTACGACAAATCCTTCAAAAATGCCGTGAATAACAGGTCCCAACGCATCATCTGTTCGTTGATTTCAAGGCAGCATACGACAGTATAGACCACGTAGAGCTATGGAAAATTATGGACGAGAACAGCTTCCCTGGGAAGCTTACCAGACTGATCAAAGCAACGTTGGATGGTGTGCAAAACTGTGTGAAGATTTCGGACACTCCAGTTCGTTCGAATCGCGCCGGAGACTAAGACAAGGTGATGGACTTTCGTGCCTGTTGTTCAACATTGCGCTAGAAGGTGTCATGCGGAGAGCCGGGTGTAACAGCCGGGGTAAGATTTTCAACAGATCCAGTCAATTTATTTGCTTCGCGGATGACATGGACATTGTCGGCCGAACATTTGCAAAGGTGGCAGAACTGTACACCCGCCTGAAACGTGAAGCAACAAAAGTTGAACTGGTGGTGAATGCGTCAAAGACAAAGTACATGTTTGTGGGCAGAACCGAGCGCGACAGGGCCCGCCTGGGAAGCAGTGTTACGATAGACGGGGATACCTTCGAGGTGGTCGAGGAATTCGTCTACCTCGGATCCTTGCTAACGGCTGACAACAACGTTAGTCGTGAAATACGAAGGCGCATCATCTGTGGAAGTCGGGCCTACTACGGGCTCCAGAAGAAACTGCGGTCGAAAAAGATTCGCCACCGCATCAAATGTGTCATGTACAAGACGCTTATAAGACCGGTTGTCCTCTACGGACATGAAACATGGACAATGCTCGAGGAGGACTTGCAAGCACTCGGAGTATTCGAGAGACGGATGCTTAGGACCATCTTTGGCGGTGTGCAAGAAGACGGCGTGTGGCGGCGAAGAATGAACCATGAGCTCGCCCAACTCTACGGTGAACCCAGTATCCAGAAGGTAGCTAAAGCCGGAAGGATACGATGGGCAGGGCATGTTGCAAGAATTCCGGACAGCAACCCTGCAAAGATGGTGTTCGCTTCCAATCCGGCAGGTACGAGCCGGTGTGGAGCGCAGCGAGCGAGATGGGCAGACCAGGTGCAAAACGACTTGGCGAGCGTGGGGCGTATCCGAGGATGGAGAGATGCGGCCTCGAACCGTGTATTGTGGCGTCAAATTGTTGATTCAGTGTTATCTATTTAGATGTAAACTAAATAAATGAAAATGAAATGAGGTGCTCACGGACGGCGAGGTTTAGTGCGAGAAGGATGCTTGTGGAGGAGCCAACAAGCCACAGATTGGGACCATCAGTTACATCTTTAACCAATTTTCTCCCAACAAGTTGCATTCGACGGAAAATAAACTCTAGATGATCCCTATTGAATTTGTTCGCGGATGGTCATTGCGTTTAAAAGTGGTGTATTGAATCATACAATGTTGGTTGTTGATTCGCTAAAAAGCGTTCGTAAACGCCGTAAGTTAGGCACTGATATGTATCACACCAAGGCGAAACCAAACGATTGAATCAAGAAAGGCATCATAGGTAGGTATGTAGATTTGTCAGGGTTTTTAAATGACTCGTCCGTCCATTCTCTCTGTAATCGCTTCTTGGGATAGTGACTGTATGTTCCAAATTCGGTTGCAATCGATCAAAAAGTTTGAAAATTATACTTTATGTTCGTTTTCTAAACATTATTTCCATCGACACCCTTCCTATTTTTCAAATTCTGCTCCCACTGCTCCCACTCTTCTATAATTGTCTCCTTAGAATAAAGAATGTGAAATCGGTCAAGGGGTACAAATATCACACAAAATTGTTAATTATCGTAACTTATTTTCCCACACCCTCATGCCGTTGCTGGAACTTTCATACAAGCATACAAACATTGAGTTTTGCCTACCTGTCATAAGATGAGTTCAGTACTGCTCTATTTAATTCCACTACGTTGTAATCTTTACAGATACGTATTTCGACCTCAACTGAAAGGCCGTCTTCACACGCAAAAAAAGCGTTCATGAATTCGTGAACTAACGAGTTCACGGTGTAATTTTTCGTGAACAACAGTCACGGATTCGGGAATACAGTCACGTTTTCTGGAACGTTCTGGAAAACGTGACTGGTGTTCCCGAATCCATGAATTAAATCACGGTGTATTTTTGCTGGTTCACGAATTCGGGAACGCTTTTTTTTGCGTGCAGTTTCTGATACTTGATTCGACTATATAAAAAACTTTGATTCATTCACCTACAGTGAGATTTTGACCCTTCCTTAGTGATAAGGAAATATTTTCAGACTCCAGTATTCAAAACGAGATAAAACTATTCAACTTCCTACGGCGATTGAACGAGTAAAGTTACAAATTAATTGCCTACCAAAAGGTGGATTTCATGGGTTCAGTGACAACAAAACGAATGATAACGAACTGTACGTCAAGCTGCGAAACTCAATAGCGTTCAATAATAACATATATTTCGCCTTATGGATGCCTAAATTTGTAAAACTAATCGTGTTTAATATTTTAAAAATGAGTGAGATTTATATAGTAGCAAATTTCAGAATTTTGACACATACGCACACATACATGCATATAAGTGGTCTATTAGTGTCTCAAAACATCTATCTAGCTTCCACTGAAGAAATTTTTGAAATCCCTTTGAATTTTAACGTTTTTGCTTTTCTGAGAAGATTTTGTGGTACATGCTGCTATACGTTCCTCAATCAAAACCAATTGTTTCTTTGAAACAAATCAGAAAAATAAGAATATTTCCATATCATATCATTTTTTATAATTTTATTTTCAATATTAAATTGAATTTGTTTCAAATACCAAATACCAAATTTCATAATTCAAGAAATTTATTGATAGATTAATACATAACACGCCTGCGTAACGCATACAAAGTGAAATTATAGACACTTCCGAAGGAAGGATCAAAATACAAAAATTACATAAAATCTTTTTTCCAATTGAATTCTACGATAGCAACATTTACATCACTTAATATTTAAGAACAAATAATTTGCGTATTTTTTTTTAGTCGAGACATAAGTGACAACACTTTCCAGTGCTACTCTTATAAGGTCAATTGCTTTGCTTACTAAACAACTTAGTTTTCTCATTTTTTTTAGAATGTCACCTGGCCATCTTAAAGAACCGCAACCGACAATTTAGAGACGATTCATATGCTTAACTCAAAATCGAAAGAAATATAAATGTTACAAACATGCGATAATGGGCAGTTATGACAGGTGAAGACATTCCACTAAAAGAGCTTAATAATTTATTGAATATTAATCATACAGATAAGTAAATAAAAACAAATAGAGTGGTTAAAACTATAATATGGATAATAACTCTAAAAAAACTTATGTAAAAGCCAAATACTAATGATAATGATAGATCTCGGCTTTATGCTGTCTGCCTACCGCTACGGATTTTTTTTTACACGAGATACAATGCTAATTCCAACTTCAATCAAAACAATTCGATGCATCACGCTTGAAAGATTGACCTAACCAAGCCCGCTTCGATGAGTCCTTTTTTGGCCCACGTTAGAGATAGGTTGAGAAATATTTACGCTAAATTAATTTGAAACATTTCCTTGCCATCCCACAACATTTAAAATATCTCTTTGAATTTGAAGTGCTGTCAAAAGTTTTTCTTCTGTAAACCTCCTCAAAATTGGCCAACACTTTTTTTACACAAGAAAGGTATATTGGTGGTATGGTATCACTTCATTCAAATAAGATAAATGTAAAATAAGCATTGACCCGACGAACAAGTACACTGGAAGGGGATCGAGAAGTGCCATCCCCTATCATAACGCAGAGAAAAAACGCGAAGGTAATACGAAACGAAATAAGAAATATTTTAAACATTTTATCTTTGCCTTTCCCTCTCCCCCAAATTTTCTGCCAGAACCTACTTGAGATGCCCTTTTGTGGTCGATGGAAATTCATGCGCAACGCTCCAAGAGTTTGTTCACCGAAACGCCTCCTTCTTTTTTACTCGGGCAATTTTCTTTCATTTATTAAGCATTGGTAAAAAAATATTTACCGCGAGCTTACTTTCTTCCAATGTATAATATGCATCTTGTAATTCTAAGGATGTGCCTCCATGGAGAAGAAAAACAAAAATTGAAATTATCGCTCTTATTCCATTATGTCAAGCAAACCAAAATTGAGGTTTTTCATACCTTAGTGCCAGGATCGGCGTGTACAAAACAGACCTTGCTTGTAGTGACTGAATTGGAATTCCAGTCCAATCTAAAAAAAAACTCGGTTTGGAAATTAACTTATCTGAGAATAGAGTTTACGTTGCACTTCCCACATGATGTACGAATGCATTAATGATAACTTGTCTAAGAATGCTCCAAGTCAATAATTGTGGAAGTACACAAAGAATACTAAGCTACGAGGTGGCAATGTCCCTCTTGGGAATGTCATCCAGTGAAAAGAACCACTTCATCCTATTAAAAACCAAACAGTCCAGACAACTTTTTGAAGTCGTTTTTCCTCCGCAAAAATCTGAGCAGAATTTTCGTTCGATTTTCGATCGTTCGTTCCTGTTTTGCCAATATGGTTTTTGCGCTATATGATTTTTGATGTTTCTCCCAAAATAATTCGCTGGCCTGCTCTCCGAGGTGCAGAGCGATCATTTGTCCCCGAAATGGTAAAAAAGGTGGTTTTCTCCATATCAATGCATGTCCGCGTATCTCGGCAAACGATCGAACGGCCGAAGCCCCGAGTGCAATCGCAAAAGATGCGTGCTTCGAAGGGGTAAAAAATTAACAAGTAAATAATTTATTTTGTGTTTTATCATTTTAATCACGTGATCTTCGCAATGTAGAGTCATTTGTTTTTGCTTTGATATGATTCGCAGGCTGTTCTGATTGCTTACTGAAGTATATATCCCATCAAAGTTCCAAAGTCGCCCAGGCAAGTTTTTTTCTGCTACTGAATCATTTGTGGAGCTGAAATATTGAACAACAAAAAAAATTATCGCTCGGAGACGGGAATTTCAATTACAAATGAACAGTGAAGAAGTTAACAGCTCAAATTCATTTTGAGAAATGAATAAATAAATCACTTTGCAATAACAGAAATATGAAAGTAAATTGAAGAGAGGTATTTAAATAAAAACGTAGTTTCATTATGTCTTACAAAAGATATTTTAGTCACTAGATAAAGATTGTCGCTACTGTTCCCTTTGTTCTGCTTCCCGAAACATGTGTGGTACATATGTACCTGTCAAATCGTATGGATTTTCCATCTTTGACATTTAGCTCCCCTATCCTCGCCAGCAAAAGATGTTCCGGACAGCGACGACAGCGACAATCTTTATCTAGTAACTAAAATATCTTTTTGTCTTACTATCAGCTTTGCTTTTCTCATACACTTAGCGTATAAAGGCCATATCGCATCGTCTCTGCATCAAATCAAACTTTTTATAAGAAGCCTGTCTGTCATCAAGAAGACATAGTAATGTTGAAAACCAAATCGAGGATACGTCTGACTGTGCGTATTAGGATGCAACCAAATGTTTCTAATGACTCGAATTAGTGTACTAAAATGTTTTCTTACGGCAGGAAACGAGTAGCCCCTGAATTTTGACCAATATATGGCACCTTGATAAAGAATTCTTGTCTTCTAAAATTAGAATGTTTATTTTTATTCAATATCTCACGCTTAGTATCATAGGGGCGTAACTGTATTGATCAATTTCTCTCCATCGATTTTTTCTTCTATCAATAACTCAACTAAATTAAAAGTTACAACCATGATTGTTGCCTCTGGTGCAAGCTGCAACTATTTTTTATCACCACGAACCAAACAATCTAAGGTAAACTATTGAAATTCAACACATTGATAAGAAGAAAACATCGATGAAGAGAAAACGATCAATACAGTTATGATACTAGGCACGATAATTCAATTATTCAGAAAATCTAATGTTCAAACTTCGGCAAATATCAACACCCAAATCAAACTTTGTATGCAAGATCTGCAAGGAACTATATTATACAATCTCTGCATTAGACCGACAAAAAATGTTATCTTACCAACGCCAGCCAACTGTATACGATCGCTTTATTTATTTTATTAAATACATGAAAACGCCTTCTTACCTTTGAGTATCCGAAACGACAGCATGTAAAGCATCCGAGTTCATTGGTGATTATAGTTATAGGCGACTCATTGGAATGTCTGCCGTGTCTTACGTTGGTTTCCAACCATCACTGTCATAAGTAGCTTAACCCGGGCAGAAGCTATGAACAGAATAACAAAACATGATATACACTTGATTGATGTACACTGAAAACCAAAACTACCCAAAAGTAGGTTGTTTGCACTCAAAACAGTGGTTTAGCATAGCATAGCATAGTTACGGTGTACTTCGTAGATTGGACACTAGTGATACTCATGTTTTTCTTTTGAAATCCTTATTCAGATTGCTATCAGAAATCAAGGTGGGTATGGTCCTTGATTTCAATCTAGGATAAAAATCACAAAAGCATGAGGATTACTACTCCTGGCCACGCCCATCTAAAGGAAGTGTTGGTGTGGTACTTACTTAACGAGAGGCCTCTGACTCAGCGACACCCTCATAAGTATCACGGAGTTGGATATTGGGGAAGGTATTCGTAGGGTCAGGATTAGCCTGTAGCTAACAATGCGACCGTGGTAGATCTTACACCGTAACACACCACGCAAAGGTGTCTACCCAGCGTTACGGGGTTGTTTGCACTCAAAACAGAGGTTTGGGCCAATAACCCAAATTTGAGTAAAATGACTTTTCTGGCACTAGGTAGTTTGCCTTTAATCCCATGTAAACAATTTACCTAAAGCTGAGTTTAATTTATCCAAAGCGGATCTTGATCAACTCAAAATTGAGAATATTGAATTTACTCAAATTTGGGTTATTGGGCTGAGCAACCCCGGTGAGGTGTTTACATCTTGCTCTAGTTTTGGCAACAATCATGGGAGAAAAAGGGAAAACTACCCAAATTTGGGTAAATTTTTTCTGCGATATTCTCAACAATGCGTATATTGAACTCAAAGTTTGAGTTGATTTATCTGTCCGTGTAAGAGATAAAATAACAGGCAACAATATCAAAAAATGGGCACCGAATTATCATTTGAATGTCAAGATATGCCACGCAAAACAAAAAGTTGTGACATTCTTTGCATTAAGCGTGTTGTATCAAATCTCGCATGCAAACTGCTCAGAGAGTGTTATATTTGTTACGCCAACTCGTTGCATTAAATCGGTTTATTTGATTTCGTTCAATATATCTAAACGACTCTCGTTAGCTCCTCCAGCAACAAATATATGCATCGTGTACAGCAGTATAGCTTCCATCCACACAATCTTCCCGACTCCGTCCAGCTTGATGGCAGACAAGGACGCAGACAATTTTTATTTATTTATTATTAGACAGGCCGGAGTGGCCTGTGCAGCACATAAAAGTCTTCTCCATTCAGCTCGGTCCATGGCTGCACTTCGCCAACCACGCAGTCTGCGGAGGGTCCGCAAATCGTCCTCCACCTGATCGATCCACCTTGCCCGCTGTGCACCTCGCCTTCTTGTTCCCGTCGGATCGTTGTCGAGAACCATTTTCACCGGGTTACTGTCCGACATTCTGGCCACGTGCCCGGCCCACCGCACTCTTCCGATTTTCGCGTTGTGAACGATGGATGACTCTCCCAACAGCTGATGCAACTTGTAGTTCATTCGCCTCCTCCACGTACCGTCCGCCATCTGCACCCCACCATAGATGGTACGCAACACTTTCCTTTCGAAAACTCTCAGTGCGCGTTGGTCCTCCACGAGCATCGTCCAGGTCTCGTGTCCGTAGAGAACTACCGGTCTTATAAGCGTTTTGTAGATAGTCAGTTTGGTACGGCGGCGAACTCTATTCGATCGGAGCGTCTTGCGGAGTCCAAAGTACGTGCGATTTCCAGCCACTATGTGCCTCCGAATTTCTCTGCTGGTATCGTTATCGGCGGTCACCAGTGAGCCCAAGTACACGAATTCTTCAACCACCTTGATTTCGTCCCCACCGATAGAAACTCATGGTGGGTGGCTTACCTCTCTTGAGCCTCTTCCTATCATGTACTTCGTCTTCGACGTGTTGATGACTAGTCCAATCCGTTTAACTTCGCTTTTCAGTTTGATGTAGGCTTCCTCCATCCTCTCAAAGTTACGTGCCATGATATCAATGTCGTCGGCGAAACCAAATAACTGGACGGACTTATTGAAAATTGTACCACTCGTGTCAATCCCTACCCTTCGTATTGCTCCCTCCAAAGCGATGTAGAATAGCAGACACGAAAGACCATCACCTTGCCGTAACCCTCTACGTGTTTCGAAGGGACTCGAGAATGGAAATCCGTTTTCGTGCATTAGCTGCCATAGCTGGTCCCGATCGATTGTATCATATGCGGCTTTGAAGTCGATAAATGATGTGTGGACACGTTGTATTCGCGGCATTTCTGCAATACCTGACGTATGGCGAACACCTGGCCTGTGGTATAGCGTTCACCCATAAATCCCGCTTGGTACTGCCAACGAACTCTTTTGCAATTGGTGTTAGTCGGCGGCATAAAATTTGGGAGAGTACCTTGTAGGCGGCGTTCAGCAATGTGATTGCCCAGTGCAGCGCTCTAGCCAGTGCCTCACCACCGTGTTTGAACAGCTCTCCTGGTAGTTGGTCAACTCCAGGGGCTTTGTTGTTTTCAGCCGGCCGATCTCCTCCTGGATTTCCTGGAGATTCGGAGCGGGAGTCGCATGTCCTGCGCGCGTGCTCCAAAGTTCATTACCATACCGCCACCGTTGTCTGCCATATCGCCATTCAGGTGCTCTTCGTAGTGCTTCGCCACCTTTGGATCACCTCACGCTCGTTAGTAAGAAGGTTCCCGTTTATGTCCCTACACATATTGGGCTGTGACATGTGGCCCTTACGTGAACGGTTCAACTTCTCATAGAACTTTCGTGCGTTATTAGCGCGGTACAGTTCCTCCGTCTCTTCACGGTCTCGATCTTCCTGCTGACGCTTTTTCTTCCGGAAAATCGAGTTTTGTCTGTTCCGCGCCCGTTTGTATCGTGCCTCGTTCACCCTCGTGCGGTGTTACAGCAATCTCGCCCATGCTGCATTCTTCTCCTCAACTAACTGCTCACATTCGCCGTCATACCAGTCGTTTCTCTGATCCGGAGCCACCGTGCCTAGTGCAGCGGTTGTGGTGCTTCCAATGGCGGATCGAATATCTCTCCACCCATCTTCAAGAGATGCTGCGCCTAGCTACTCTTCCGTTGGGAGTGCCACCTCCAGCTGCTGCGCGTAGTCTTGAGCTAGTCTACCGTCTTGGGCGGCTACAATGTTTAGCCGCGGCGTCCGACTTCGACGCGTGTTGTACACTGTCGAGAGTTTTGAGCACAGGCATACTGCAACGAGGTAGTGGTCAGATTCAATATTCGCACTGCGGTAAATGCGGACGTTCGTGATGTCGGAGAAGAATTTACCGTCGATTAGAACGTGGTCGATTTGGTTTTCCGTTACTTGATTAGGTGATTTCCATGTGGCCTTGTGGATATTCTTGCGGGGGAAGAATGTGCTTCGGACTACCATTCCGCGGGAGGCTGCAAAGTTTATGCATCGTTGGCCGTTGTCGTTGGATAAGGTGTGCAGACTATCCGGTCCGATGACCGGTCTATACGGGGGCAGCAGGGACTTTGTTCAAGGGCTTGACGACCCCTCCCCATGGCCACTGTGAGTTAGACCGGGACCATCGTCCCTAACCCCTAATCCCAAAGCGTCAAGCGACCCGTGCCGAGGGGATGCATGGCCAGGGGGGTGAAATAATACCCTAGCAGCACACATGTTTCACATAGATTAATGCAACTCATATGTGACCAGATTAGGTCACAATCAAGTTGCTGTAACTATTATTGCCTGACTTGTGTTGCTCGGGTAAGCTAGGCCTTTAACGGAGCCGGTGGGGTACCTGGGCACCCTCCACAGTAATTGTCCCTTACCGCGTCATGCTGGGCTTTGGCGTGGTGGACCTCTTTTCCCGAGCAACTCTTGGGACCAAAATGGAAAACCAAGTCAATTCTTCAATTAGTGGTAGTAGTGTAGGCGACAACCCCTTCGCAAGATGTGGGTTGTTCAGGTCTCCGCCTAGGAGGCCAGAGGCAACCCAGACAACCACGCATCGCATAAGAATGTACGAATAAAATCGTTTACCGATCAAAATTTCATCAAAATCGCATTGAGGTGCGAAGCTCATCAGTTTATTTATGAATTTTCCCGCATAGTAGGCTTTTTTACGACTTAATTCCAGTTTCATTTGTTGTCATCGCATATTCCTGCAAACAAACTCAAATGAAATCGGATTATCTGTCAAACAGAGTTTGTTATCACAAACTACATCGCAATGTATAACGAACGAACTCGCATAAAACTCGTACACATCGCATATATTGCCATGCAACGTCGCGTAAAAAATACACATATATCGCCTCCACTTTTGTACGTAAAAAGCGTTTTCGCGACTGGTATGCGATGAAAATTGTGCATCGCATAACAAAAAAACAATTCTATTATGCATGCATTCTGGTTGTCTGGGAATAGTCGCTCAGTGCTCAGCGCGCAGCGCAAGCGTGGGTAACTCAACCTTCCTCTCGGCTAGAAAAACGCCGGTAGGGGTTATTGACGGCCCATGGCTTGTGGAGGTGATGAACCGCAAAAGCGATGGGCTTTCGGCCTTCGAGGTGGCGACGGAACAGCTGGACGCCATCATCGACTTTGCGTCATCGAAGCATAATATCAGCAAGGACCTGAAGAGGAGCTTGCGGAAACTTCGAAAGTCGATGCTGGACGCCAAGCTGGAGAGGGAGGTCGGGACGGCCAAGTGTAAACCCGTGAAATCGGTGGAGTCGAGGTCTACCCAGACTGAGGCCCAAGGATTCGCGGACTCGGGCAAGGTCGAATCGACCGAAGGCGTGCCAGCGAAGACGGTGGTGCCAAAGTCTACCCAGACTGAGGCTCAAGTATTTGCGGGAACGTCAGGGTCGACTGCTCCAACGGAGCAGACACAAAACGGGGTGACAGTCTCTAGGGGATGAGCTCCCTGGGGGCCGCTCCAAAACGCGGAGGGTTACTACCCCGAACAAGGATAGTGGGGCTGGGAAGCTGAACCCCGGTCAGGTACCTCCAAAACCGGGGGTGGAAGGACCTGGAAAGAACCTGGTCAAGAACAAGAGGAAACCGAAGACGTCAAGGGCCGAAAAGAAGGCCCAGGCGAATGAGGGTAACATGAAGTTTAGGGTAGGTGCCAATCGCTCCAGGGGCGATGCCCTAGTCATCACGGCGGACGATGCTAAGTACTCGGATCTTTTGAAGGCGATGAGGAGTGACGTCAAGCTCGGTGAACTCGGCGCCGACGTACGTCGAATAAGACGTACCCGGATGGACGAGATGATACTCGAGCTGAAGCGGGGCGTCTCGCAAAAGGGCGCCGCCTACAAGAAGTTGGCGGAGGAGGTCCTAGGCGAGACGGTCAAGGTGAGGGCACTCAAGACGGAGGTGAATCTAAGGGTTAAAGACCTGAACGAGATCACTGAAGTCGAAGAGCTCGTCACGGCAATGCGGCGACAGTGTGAAGTGGAGTCGCCCACCGCAGCCGTTCGGCTACGGAAAGGTCCGGCAGGGACGCAGGTAGCATTGGTTCGGCTATCTGCAGCCTCCAAGGTAGTCAAGTTAGGGAGCGTCAAGGTGGGATGGTCGGTATGCCCTGTGCGCATATACGAGCAACCCGAAGTTTGCTTCAAGTGCCTGGAACCGGGGCACAAGCAATGGGACTGCAAAGGCCCTGACAGAAGCAATCTCTGCCGACGCTGCGGATTGGAGGGACATAAGGCACAATGCTGCGCGAACCCTCCCAATTGTTTGATTTGTTCCAGCAAAGCTGTGAACAGCAAGCACCCCATGGGGCCGGCGTTTAAGCGTGCTGCAAAATCAAAGTGCAGGTAACGCAGCTGGCTTGCTCGGCCTCGCCCGAGTGTTTGGTGTGCGCAGGCTTAGAGGAAACGGCGGAACACGTGTTGTTCGTGTACTCACGTTTCCGCGCAATGCGTGACCACATGCTTGCCACATGTGGTCTGGATACTACCCCGGACAACCTAGTTCGGAGGATGTATAAAGATGAAGTTGGCTGGAACGCCGTTTTATCGGCTATCGCCCAAATCGTCTCGGAGCTACACAGAAGGTGGCGCATGGACTCAAGGATGACTAGTTCAGGCGCAAATAAGAGGTGGTCCAAGGGTTCGGAGTCGGCTTCATGGGTCATATCGGTGGTCATGCTCTGTGGTCGAACTCGATATTTTTATCGAACAAGTGGACGCGCGAAGAACAACATGGTATCGTCGCTTTCGCGGCGTCGGTCAACCGGGCAGGTTCCGAGCCCGAGGACGGAAAGGGGTCCTCGTCAAGGCTGGGGCAGGCGTAGGGAAGGGACTATGGGCTTGGCGGCAATGGAAACGGTTTAGCGAGTCGGGGATGTAGTCCTGCCTCCCTCGGTGATCCCTAACCCCGCACTTCCTGATCAATCCAGGATGTCTGTTGAGCAGATTCCCCCTCCATTGTTTAGGAAGAAATTTTTCCTCCCTTCCTACCTGAGCGTTCATGTCACCGATGACGATTTTGACGTCCCGCAGTGGGCATCCATCGTATGTCTGCTCCAGCTGCGCATAGAATTGTGATTTATGAGAATTATCCCATTCACATAGCACAGAACGAGGATTATAATAGTCTTCTATCACCTCTTCTCTCAGGTGGTGTATAGTCCAAATGGCTAGCGCGTCAATCGAATTACACTAGGCTTGGTGGAGGGCTATGATTCAATTCTCGTCTTAGGCCAAATTTTTTTGTAAGCAAAATAAGGTATGGAAGTATGTATAAAGCATCGTTCCTCATAAAGCATCGTTGAAAATATTTAATGTAGACACAAACACATACTTAGTTCTTTTTTCTCGTGACCAAAGGCCTAATGCAATGGCTTGCTATATTGAGTTAATGCAATCTGTGCATGGGCCTCCGCTTAATGCAATCTGTGCATGGAATTCATTGTCATAACATCATGCATTCTCTGGTTGGGTGTTCTCTGGTTATCCATATATGGATAATAACAAATTAATGGCACATGATATTGATCACTTATTACAAAAAGCACAACTTGATCTTCCCATGATATTTTTGTGCAAAGTATTGATATTATCGTCTGATCTTTTATCTCTTATATCAATCATGCCCATATCTCATTTCGCTACCTTATCAACATTTGATATTATTGAGCTATTTTCGTCTACTCGGGAATTGGAATCAGTGATTAGCGCATGGGTGCGCTGTGCAGATGCTCGAAACATGTCTAGGTTCGAATCCAGGTCAGATCTAACTACATTTATGTGTAAAACACATAACATATTGTGGAACAGAATACAATTTGAAAATAAATTTACTGCGTGACGAATTACACCAATACACGTGTAGATACTCCTTTCAAATTCTCCAAAGCAATATTATACAGGGTAGGGTAACCTACTTGATTTGGACCCCTACACATTTTGGAACCCCCTGGCGACATTTTCTTGATTCCTGAGCTAAAATCAATGCGCTGCTAATTCCTCCACTGCGCTTCATGAAAATAATATTGTTCTGCATCTGTGTCGCTATCGATGATAAGGTAGCGAAATGACAAAAAATCAATGATATAAGGGGACTAAAACTCATTTTAATATTCTTTTCTTTTTTTTCATACAAATATTATTTAATCCCTTTACCGATAGGTTAGTAACACAAACTAAATTTTACCGAAAATTTTGTTAACCTTTTACCGATGACCAATAATTATAAAAATTAAAATTTCTCTTAATAATGCAAAATTTCCATAAACATTGAAAAAAATTTCCAAGAAAAAAAACATATTGGCACTTTTGAAAGTGAAAATTGCAATTATAATAGAAGAATTTTCCATAAAAGATATAAAACCCCCAAAAAAAAAAATTAGAAGTGAACAATTATAACATTTTCCACAAAATTAACATTTTATTCACAAAAAAAAACAAAATTTTTCACAGAAAAAATATTCAAATACCGGGGAAAGGGGGGTTGAAAATGCCCATTTTTTGCGTAATGTAATTAATGGATCTTCTCTTACTCCTTCTTCAAAAGCGTTTATTGTTCATGCAAAATTTTGTCAATTTTATTGCTTTTTTCATTTTTTTAATGGAAATTTCTTTGTCAATTTATTGCTCTTTATTCAATTTTATTGTGATTTTTTTTAAATTTTTCTTTAATTTATTTCTTTATCGAAAATTCTTCTTTGGAGCTGTCGATATACCACGTGGACAATTTAGGGGGGAGGGGAGTATGGCATATGTCCATGGTTCATACAAATTTTTGAAAATTTGTATGAGCAATTGTCCACGCTGGGAGAGGGGTTATCTAAAACTGACCAAAACCTGTCCACGTGGTATAATTGCAATTGTCACTCTCAAAAGTGCTTAAATATTTTTGTTTTTTGGAAAATTCTTGATTGTTTTCCATTTATTTATTGTTTCTACCCTTATTTTTTAAGGACAATTTTCTATTTTTTTGTGAAAAAATCTTAATTCTATCGGAAAATTTTATTTGGTTGCCTTACCAAAATTATTTCGCCCTTCATCTTCTTCTTCTTCTCCTTATTGGCATTACATCCCCACACTGGGACAGAGCCGCCTCGCAGCTTAGTGTTCTTTAAGCACTTCCACAGTTATTAATTGCGAGGTTTCTAAGCCAAGTTACCATTTATGCATTCGTATATCATGAGGCCAACACAGTGGCGTAGTCAGAAAATTGGTCTGGGGGGGGTTTTCTGAACATTTTTTTTTAGAAAAAAAAATTCTTCTAAAAAGGTTGTCTCTGGGGGGGGTTTTATGCCCAAAACCACCCCCGTGGCTACGCCACTGGGCTAACACAATGATACTTTTATGCCCAGGGAAGTCGAGACAATTTCCAATCCGAAAATTGCTTAGACCGGCACCGGAAATCGAACCCAGCCACCCTCAGCGTGTTCTTGCTTTGTAGCCGCGTGTTTTGCCGCACGGCTTCGGTGGGCGCCCTATTCAAATAAATCAATATCCTACTAAATGCAACATAACAACTAAAATCATTTTGGCTCACGAAAATCGAACAGTCGAGCATTATAATGCGGATTAATTATGTGAAGAAGATGAAAATGAATATAAACAAGAAGTAATTATTTGGCACGCTCGAAGGTGAGAAAGGTGATTCCGGTCAATCTAGTCTGACCTGTATAAAGAACACGTGGATTACCGATTCTCCTCTCAAACGAACAAACATAACTATCTAGCTCAGAATCTAACGGTTTTCGGGATGAATTTTCTCACATTCTAACATCCCGTAAAGATCGCTGAAATGTACCAAAACACGTTTGGTTAGAACATATTATGCAAAGGAATTTTTTTCGTAGTCCGGGAAATCTCTCCATAACCTTCACATGATCAGGAATCTGAATCCTTGCCTTGGCATTTTTTTTGGTTTTCACCAATTTAGGTACCTTCTTAATTGCATACGGTAACCCTTCACTCACCTCGAGACATCTTCTCCGGAGCTGCTCTCTTACGCGCGCGGTTGGCGATAGAATGCAGCATGAAAAACTATGTCTGCTACTGCTGTTGGCGTAGCAGATAGTAGGGAACAGTGGTGAAATATGCACCCTTTGATCGAATATAACGATGTTCGATTGTCATGGTCTTGAAAATATTTACTCGCTTAAATAGCCAAACTTGTTTGTTTAATTATAATTATTACCTACGTAAAAGAATGCTGTTGTGTGTAAAAGTGAAGTAATCAACCATGCTTCTCCATAAGCACCTATGAAGTTCTCATCATGTGTGAATTGCGCCATAATCCTTTGTTAAAAATTGATTATTATTAGATTAGAACAGCTAGTACACTAACAGTAGGTTGAGTTCATAATAAATCTGATTGGTGTGAGAGTATTGACCCCCTACATAATGTTTTTATATGATCAGACCATAACTCACCCATTACGTATTTTTTGAATGAGCCTTTTTGGGACCATTCTCTTCTGAAGGGTAAAACGATGATGATAATGCTTCGAGAAAACAAGAAGTACCAGTTGCCCTACTGTTATCGATGATGATGATCATTGGAAAAGGGGTTCAATGAAAAAAAAATGCTGTTATAATTATGCTGGGGTTCAAAGCATGGCACAAAAAAAAACATTGAGGCGGAGTCTTGAAGTCGCGCTCAAGTTTTTCTCTCGCTCTCCTCTAAACGTGTTGTAGCTTCTCCTGTACTGTGATGATGTTTTTCGTGTTTTTAACTCTTTCGGTGCGATTATGCTGTCGCGGGATCAGGGAATGAGAATGAGAGAAAAACCCGGCGAGGACCACGCGGTCCGTGGTACACACATTCAAACGGATACGACCACAATCGTAACGATTTGGCCCCTGTGTGCTCTGTGGCTAATTTTCCTTCGACTTTCTTCGCATGGTCTGGAACGGCGATTCAGATATTCTTTTGACTTCGATCTGAAAAGTTGTTGTCATAAGGAGCTAATCTTTTAACCTTTCCCAGGATAGAACAAAAAACGCATAGAAATACCTTTGCTCACGTCTTTGTGGGTTTCATCCAGAGAATCGGCAGTAAATCAAGTGCAATCGTGTGACAAATGATTCGATAATAATTGGCATCATTGACCGAGGAGTTTTGTTTTCGCCGGGATCAGCACTTCATCAATAATTGCGCGTGATGTAAACAGATGTGACGAACTGTGTGGTGATTAATTAAATACGCTACTGTCACGTGTGTGAGAAAAAGACTGACCAGCAATAGAACATCAAATCAGTGGAAATTAGTGATCCTCTACGATAGTTTAGATTAATTAGCTTGAATTTGTTTGTTACATTTGTTATTGTATTAGCTTAGGGTCGAATTGGCACGAAATTAGATTAGTTGAGGGGTTTAGTTGCAATTATTTAGTTATTTTCCAAAATTATATTCTATTCGAAATTTGCCGCTTAGTTTTTGCACGAATTGTATCCGCGCGTATGTCCTTGCTTCCGCGTTTGTTAGCGATCGATCGCAGCCGCTCATTCTTACCCGGGATGCTTTAAATGTGCCTCGTTATTTCGCTATCGGGAATGGAACACAAGCCGGTTTCTTCGCCCACGACGGTCACGAGCGGAGTCATTGTTCAGAGTTGTGCACAGGTGGTAGATGATGGTGGTAGATTACTGGCAGGGGGTGTTAGCGCTAGCGTAGGTAGTCTTTCCGATAGCAATCTTAGCTCGACGACAACAGCACCGTGTACGGCGGCGACGAGCGACAAGCCAAAGATAACGACATCGGCGGCTGGTTCCACCACGGCTACACCGGTTAAGGCATCGTCCGGTGCGTTGACGACGACATCGGCGGCCACTTCGTGTGTGCCCAGTCCCGTGCTGAGCCCGCCCCGGAAGATCTGGGGACGCAACAACAACGGTACAAGTGAGTAGAACTTTTTTTCATAGAAGCTCAGATGGGCATATCAAACAAATCGAATCACCCTGCAATGGTGTTAATGAGTATTCTCAATCATATTATTTTGAAGCCATCATTTCTCAAAAATATTATATCCAAAGCGTTTTAGTATTTCCATTACTATGCACCTGATTGCATTGTCACCTCACGTGATGGCAACAAAAACATGAAAATTACGGCCTTATAGACGTGAGATGTCTTTTAATTTCAGATTAATCACATATAGCTGCATATCTGGAATTTCTTATCGAATTACTTGAAAAACTCATCAAAACGGCAAATTATATTATCTCTACTTAAAACGATCAAAACAAAACCGTCGCTATGGAAAAACGAAATAGTTCATAGCATAATGACGTTACAAATATTTAAAAAACATTATGTCCTTCTGGTCTCCGAATGGACAAATGGACATAACAGAAAATAAATATGAAAATGAAAAAAAATATATCATTGAATTTGTTCAAGAATGTTTTGAAAATCCTCAAAAATTTCCAAAAAAAAAATATTGTAGCCCCCTCAAATTATTATTTTTGGACTGAAATCTCCGAGGTGGAGACATAATAACAATGCTTTTTTTGTTTTGAAAAGTTTAAGACTACCTGATGGGGCAGTAAGACGCGCGGCTACAAAGCCAGACCATGCTGAGGGTGGCTGGGTTCGATTCCCGGTGCCGGTCTAGGAAATTTTCGGATTGGAAATTGTCTCGACTTCCCTGGGCATAAAAGCATCATTGTGTTAGCCTCATGATATACGAATGCAAAAATGGTAACTTGGTTTAGAAACCTTGCAATTAATAACAATGAACACTAAGCTGCGAGGCGGCTCTGTCCCGGTGTGAGGATTTTTTTTTATCTTTATTTAGGTGTTTTTTTAATTCTAGATTAAGTTCAACACCGGTGTGGGGATGTAATGCCAATAAGAAATAGAAAAAAAGAAGAAGAAGAGTGCCTGATCGCCAAAGAAATAAAAATTCATTTGAACTCAAAATTTACAAACAGTTATGTATAATCTATGATTAACACCCAAAGTTTAATCATTTCGAAGCTTTTGTTTTAATTTTATGTACATTTACTTTACTGACAACCAACCCTAATCACCCTGTATACTTTTAATTACATATAAAGAATTTGATATTCAAAGTTGTTTCGGATACTTGTGCCCTTGTTGTAGAGTTATCTAAACATAGGGTGGCCCATTTTATAAAAATGCCAAATTTTGTTTTTTTTTTGTTTTGCGGAATATTAACATAAAATATTCTATAAAATTGTAGCACAGCTCATTCCAAACAACTTTGCTATATATATACAGACAACACGACAGGCTAAAAGTATCAGGACAAGAGCGATCAACTCTTTATGCCTGAAGAAGGTCCCAAATCTGGACCGAAACGTCGAAACAATAACATTATAGCTCGTTTGATATAATAATAAGACTGCTAAGTCAACAAAACAATACGTTTTAAATAACATCCAGTCGAAACTCCACAAAATAACTTCTTTTACTTTTAACGTAAGCACTGCTCAAAGGCTCACAGCTCCAGGGTTTTTTATATGCTTTCACTGAATTATATTTTTTGGTGTATAAGTGAGCAGCTTGTATTTATGCAGCCTGAAAATTTTAAGACCCATTTATTCACAATTTTGATTGAATAACCATCATTTTGGTTAAATAAACAAAAACTCATATGAAATACACCAGCCTAAATTGAATATTTTCTAGCTTTACTTTCGAAGAAGAAGATATAAACGTAACTTGAACATTTACAAAGCTTAAAGTTTTCAAACAAAGCAAACCAACTCACCCTGCAGTTTTGACATCTTTTCGCTTTCATCTTTTCTTGTAAATCTTGCAATAGGGAGAAGATAAAACAAATAAAATCTATACCTGCATTCTGTAGATTTATTACTTTTGATTTTTCACGAATGTCACCTTTTGAAGACTTGAGGCCACCCGCAGACGACTTTTCCGATAAATGGAAAACAGAAAAAGTAAATCAAAATACCGTTTTTTAAGGGACACCCTAACTCAAGTAGGTAAAAATGCTCTAAATCAGCAAACTTAAGAGCTTCCGAAAAAGTGTTTTTAGCCAAATTTATTGGAATATGCTGCGTTAATAAGCACTATATTCCGCCAAATCGACCATATAGTGCTACCTAATGCTTCTAAGTTTTTAAATAGCCGTATAGTTGCCATATATGGCGGTTTGGCGTAATATAGTGCTAATGGTTACTTGGGTAGTTGGACACCTACTTAAGAAAGATGCAAAGAACTCTACGACCTCTCATATATGCCACAGGAGGTTTTGGAACTGTTAGTGTGGAAGGTTATGACAATAAGACTAGTTTGGTAGCCCGCAATTGAGTCGTTACAACAGAATGAACTAAGGTAGAAATACAAAGTTAGTACGGGTCGAGCCTGGAATTGAACCCACGACCTCCTGCTTATAAGGCAGAAGCGGTAGTCACTAAACCACCGAGCTGCAACTGACGATGTGCATAATGAACACTAAAGCTGCGAAGTGGAATTGTCCCAGTTCGGGATTGAATACCATTTTTAGATTTTTTTTAAAAGAGCGACGTTTCGCGGAATGAACTTTAAATCCTTTGGGTCTTCAGTTAGCTTTGCAGGCGAAGGTGTTCGATTGCCGATCCAGATAGTATAGGTATCCATTGGGCAAGAAAAGCAGGCAATCCACTTGATATGCATATCTGTTGAAGAAGAAGAACCCCTTTGCAAAAAAACGTCTATTCGCGGGATGTGCCATTTCATCGAAGGGATTTCGCGAAATACACCATTTTACATTATTTTTGACTCGCAATTCTATTTTGTGGTATACTGGCTATGATCGCATATCAGTCCCATCTGTTGTGGATTTCCTATTCATATGGGACGTATATGCGTTCATGGGCAGTATACACTATCTGACGGAATTCAATTGGGAATTATTACCTTAACAGCTATGGGAAGATCCATTAATTATGTAAAGCCAAAATTGGCCATTTTCAATCTACCCTTCCCCCTGTGTCAGACTTTTTGTATGAAGCTTCTGAAAAATTTGTATGGATCGTCACACTCCAAACAACCCCCTCTAAGCGTTACGTAATTTATGGATGCTCCCTATTTTAAACATCTACTTTTTTTATTCATGTATTTATTTGGTAGGCACTCTGTGTTCTTAACCGATACTGTGCCGTACTCTACTATGGTATTCTGCTGTACAGAATGCACACAGAATCTATTTTTAGATATCCATTATTCGTTATTGTTGTCGATGCCAGCTCGTCTTGTCGTGAGTCCATTGTGTCCGTTTATCCATGTCGAGTATCCAATGATCGTTGCATTGTTCGGTTGCCATTTAATCCGGGTAACGTTGGAGGAATGCCTCCGAGAAGAACAAGTTGTCAGTCGTCATCAGGCAGCCGTGACGGTAAGGCACGATCCCCAAACGCCACCGTATGGGCTGCGTATCCGGCGACTGACGTGGGTTGGTGGGGGGCTGGGAATCGAACCCATGACCATTCGCTTATAAGGCCAACGTGTAGCCAACTACATTTGACTTAACTTAACAGTTCAGTTGATAAACCATTTCAAATTAAGCCGAGCATGTTTTATGGTGGAATAAATCATTTCGGCAATTAGGTTAACACTGGATTCTTTATCCAAAATACAAAGACATTACAAAACAAATTATGCAAAAATCACAGAGCGTGGAACTTTGTTTAAAATATTGTTTATTTTGAACTGGTTACTTTGAAATGTCTCATTATATTATCCGCCTATCGAGATTCTAGTGTCACAATGATAATTAAAATTTATCAAATTTTACTTTTGGCCAAATCACTTCTCATGTCCCACTTTTTACTTTTTCACTTCTCGTTTCTCATTTCTGTATCCTTCTTCCCCTTCTTGCTTCCCAATTGGGTCCTAAAGCCCTCCCTCATTTATGGTTGCAAACGATAGTGCATCGGTCAAAAATACTTGAACTGATGTTTTAAAAATTCTGGAAAAAGTCTAAATCAGTAAAAATAATATTTTTGTGATTAAGACATTTTGAGGCAAATTTTGGGCTATGCAACATTTCAGAACGAATCAACCATCAGCCCGAAACGTCAGGCCCATATATTAACTGTCAAACGTTGAATCAAGTGCCCTGTGGTGTTTCGCTAGGGCGTTTGAATCATATTATTCCGTACGTCAAACAAGACCAAAAATGCCGAGGAAGCATTTTTCATCTATTTTCAAAATTCAAATTAAACAATATTCCTTTCAAATTTTTGAGTCAAAAGAAAAACTGACGCGTTCTCGATGATTAACTGCATCGTTTCCTGAAAGAAAATCGAAAATCGTTTCTTCATTTTAGGACCCAATTCTTAATTCTTATTAGTCAGAGAGAACTCTTCCTATTTCTGAAAAGTAAGAAGTAAAAAATAAGAAGTGCGACGTCTCTATAGGAAGTGGGAAGTCTCATTCCCAATTTGTTGTTTCTCATTTTTTATTATTCAATTTTTACTTTTCACAATGAGTAAGAATGAAAAATCAAAAATTAAAAGTAGGAAGTGAGATATGAAACGTCTTACTTCTTGAGAACTTAGATGTCACTGGCTATTACTGTGAAAAGACAAAAGTGTAAAGTGATGAGTGAGAAATGAGAGATGAGAAGTGATTTGGCCTAAACCAAAATGTGGCAATTTTTTTGATAATTTTCGCCACACTAGAATTATATCACGGATATTTAACTACATACTTCCAAGTATGTGAACTTTAACACAGAGCTTTGTACTAAGATCTGCTTTCTGTGATTTTTGTATCATTTGATTTATAACGTTTTTTACGTTGGTCGCACGCCCAAATGGTATTTTCGACAACATGTCCTGTTTGGTTTAATGGCATTTTCGGCCAGATGGCCGGTACTGCAAATCCACATCTTTGGTCAAACGGCATTTTTGGACAAAGAACCTTTTTGATAAAAGGGTTTTTTTACGGTCTTATAACCCTTTCGGCCCTCCTTAGCCGTGCGGTAAGACGCCCGGCTACAAAGCAAGACCATGCTGAGGGTGGCTGGGTTCGATTCCCGGTGCCGGTCTAGGCAATTTTCGGATTGAAAATTGTCTCGACTTCCCTAGGCATAAAAGTATCATCGTGTTAGCCTCATGATATACGAATGCAAAAATGGTAACCTGGCCTAGAAACCTTGCGGTTAAATAACTGTGGAAGTTCCTTATGAACACTAAGCTGCGAGGCGGCTCTGTCTCAGTGTGGGGATGTAATGCCAATAAGAAGAAGAAGAACCCGTTCGGCTAAACGACGTATTACGCTGTATGACCTGTAGGGCCTAACATATGAATTTTTCGGCCATTAGGATTTTTCGGTCAAATGACTTATTAAGCCAGCTGACTTTTTCTACCGGATGGATTTCGCATTGAACATGTTCCGTATCAAACGCGGAACCAGGTATTTAGTTCCTTTTGGTACGATCGGAGAATAAATAAATTAGTTCACGATTGAGCAGGTTTCATATCAAATGCGGATACGAGTGTTTAGTTCTGTTTTGCGCTGTTGAAAAATAAATCAATTAGTGTGGGATTGAATGTGTTTCGGATAAATTAGGGTAAGACGGTATAATGCGCCCCACCTGGCCAAAACGCCCCCCTTTGATTTCTAGAAAACTATAACTAACTAAGGGTCAAATTCAGTTGGTACCTATAAATATTTGTAAAACCATCATCCTATGTGAATATGGGAATATTTTTGTATTACTTAATGAAAATATTTGCAAAATACAAAAAGTCACAATTTTGATGTAACTTTTAATGTTTGTTTGCTGAACATTCTGGAGCGACTCTGGCATACTGTCCGCAAAACTTGCACTGGAACACTCAGTTGGGCAACAAAATTACTTTTCTCAGTGGTTAATATGATCTAAAATTGCTTCCATCTTCAAAAATGTAACGATTTTCGAAAACATGTTTCACTGGCCAAAACGCCCCAGTGTAGGCAGGACGATATGCCCTTACCAACTGGACACAAGCGCAGCGAGCCTGCAGCAGTTGCTTCCAAATTGTGTGGAAAATATTGAAATGTAATTCATACCTGCTTGGATGGATCTATTTTGGTTTTTTAATGTCAAGCGCATAAGGATTTGTAGCCTTTTTATTATGGGATTGATAAAATACTAATGAAGGGCTATTGAATGATTTTGGTTGAGGTGGGGCGTATTGTCCAGGCACTTTCTAAATTTCATTTTTTCACGACTTTTCAAAAAAGATTTATTACGTGTTATCTGTAATATTTTTATGTGACTACTCACGGGCAATGCATTTGTGACTTCCTGCACTACCAAATATCACAAAGTTTGCATAAATTGCGTTGAAAAGTAAAAAGTTATCAAGGAGTTGCCTTAGGGGGGGGGCATATTATACCGTCTTACCCTAATTAGAAAGTGAAGCCTTTTAGTTTGCGTTAGTTCGTCTTTTGTATTTGATGCAGAACGATCGCGCTATCCTGAAATTGTTTGGTTCTGCTTTGTGCGGGTTAGTGTTCACATTCATATTTAAAAAGCTATGCCGGTCATATCACTTATCAGTGTGAATCCATATCAAACGATGGCTATCCATGAACGAATGTTTCCTCTTGTGATTTTTGTGGAGACACAGAGATAAACACGATCTCTAAATAACAAAAAATTACGCGGCCGGCGCCATTATTGATTTTTGTATTTATTGAGGGGCCCTCCTTTGCTGTCCGATAAGAAGTGCAGCTACAAAGCAAGACCATGATGAGAGTGGCTGGGTTCGATTCCCGGTCCAGTCTAGGAAATTTTCGGATTTGGAAATTGTCTCAACCTACCTGGGCATAAAAGAATCATTGTGTTAGCCTCATGATATACAAATGCAAAAATAGTAACTTGGCTCAGAAAACTCGCAGTTAATAGCTGTGAAAGAGCCTTATAAACACTAAGCTGCAAGGCGGCAATGTCCCAATTGGGTATGTAATCCTAATGAAGCAGAAGAAGATTTATTGAGTTACTGAAACTTGCACAGTGAGAGTTATTGACTAATCCAGTTAGCCGTTCAGTTGATCCTTTGTACAAATTCACTGGATCAGGTCAATCACGGAATAGCAACCATAGGTATGAACAGTCAGTCAAAGCTAAATGTCTTTCTCGATCTGACATTTGGCCAACTAGATTTCGGGCAAATGACCATTTTGGGCAAACGTTTAATTCGGCCAAATGTGTTTCGGCTGGTTAGTTGCAAAAAACGTTGATGTAACGACACTTCCTCTAACACGGCTGTATAACAAAGGGTAAAGATAGGATATTCTTAGCTGAACGCATTTGAAATTTTGAATTCAAAAATAAAATAGTGGTACAAATATTTGGTGTAACTAATTTAATATTGGTCACAATTCAGGGTCGTATTTCGTTCTCATATATTTAAAATATTTTGAAAATTAATTCAAAGCTGTTTTTTGTAAAAAACTATAAAATAAAAAAAAATGACATAGTGAATAATGCAGAACACCGCAATCCATAACACAGGATAACTGCAATGTTGAAGAGACATCAAACTTAATTCAGAATTCTGTTTTGTTAAATGCACTCAAAAGAATATGGCTTCTTGCAAGAAAAGGCACCATTTATCAATGTCAGCTACCAAAATTGGTATGATTACACAACAACGTGCAAGTCTGAGAAGTCCAACCAATGAAGATTTGTCTCTAGAATCTGGGATGCTTCCACAAAGCACAGCGAAATACTTTACTCCACCGACTTTAGGAAAAGCATAAAAACTAGAAGCATTAGAGCAAAGAGAAAATATATTATTTTTCTCATATTGGTTCTATATCTACATGTCTGCTCGAGGATGGCGAGAAAAACCAGCAAAAAACAACCTTCGCAAACTGGGCAACGTGCACTGGATGCAACCGAAAAAAAGCAAACAGAAACAATATTTTTAAAGAAACGTACATAGTAGAAATAAAACCAACAGGAAAATAGTAGGAAAAAAATGTACCCTGGAAAGCTGCAATATCAATGCAATTTCTTGGCGATGCTGGTCCGAGAACGGCTGCTGGTACTAACCCACCCCTATCCTGGCTTGGCTGCTGGCTGGCCAGCCGTCAACTCATATGTTCCCGTGCAAATGGTCTTCTTCGAATGTAGCAGCGAAGCTCGCGCTTAATATGAAAGCAAGATATACAGCAATCTTCAACGATGCTGTCGACGACGACGACGACGATGGCAACAACGGTAAGCGCGCACAAAAAATAGAACACGAATACGGTGGTGGGAGGCGAGCAAAAAAAACAGTCCAGGGCACAATCGAGCTGTTCCTGCCACATAAAGAAAAGTGCCAATGTTAAGGAAAAGCGGCAAAAAACGTCAGTACACAGGGAGAGAAAGAGCGACCTCGACGGCAACAGCATCGGTACCGGCAATCGGAAGAAAAGGAAAAGCGAAAAATATATGTGGGAGAAAAACAGCAGCGGTGCAGTCGTCGTCGTCGTCGTCGTAGAGGAAAATTCGCCAGGAATAAAAAAAAAAGTTCTCCGCTTCATGTGGAGCTCTAGAATTGTGTTTTGGGTGGTTCTATTTGAAGCGGGTTTATATACAAATTTTTGAACTAGCGTTTTAATTTCAATATTCCAGTATCGAACCGCAATGTAAAACGTATGTATCCAAGATTTCATTCAATGATTTTTACGAGTTTACTAAGACTAATGAAATGGAGAGGGTATGGGGCAAAAGTCTAGGTTTTGAATTGAATTTGAAATTGAGAAAATGACCAAAATTGTGCCAAATTTTCTTATAATTCAGTGTAAGAACCATACAAAATATGTTCAGAAGCGTATTGGCCTATATACAAAATGCTGAAGAATGTTAGATTTTTTTATATTTTGAATATAAAAGCATGCAAAATTATTAGAATTTCATAAACATCGTGTATATACATGTTTTTTCATAAAACTATAATAATTTGTTAGTTTTCCGTAATATTTCAATAATAATTGAATATTCTTGCAAATGAATCTGGCAGTTTTGTATATGTCAATGCAATGACTCTGAGAAGATTTCGATAGAATCGTAAGCATTTGAAGCAGTTGCTGGTATGCCATACTTTTAACTCCAAACACAAAGGAAATAGCAGTAAATCATGTATCTATTGTACGCTGTTGATTCGACAAGTTCGTTTTGAAAAACAAAAATGTTTGAATACAAATGCAATTAGGCCTATTATCAATTCTTAGTCAAAGTCGTTCCAGACGATACTACTTTGGCTTTTCCACAGCACCATTCCTACATTGCCAAAACATACCTAATGTGTCCTTCTTGGAGCAACCCTAGAGCCAGTGTGGAGCCAAATGTACTCCTGCGAGTGCTGGGCACAAAACCAGGGCAGTCATTTTTTTTCTCTGCTTGCACACTGGTTCTTCGTCGCGTCATAGAAGCATACACATCAGTAGAACACATCAACCAGGATCGGGACAAAAAAAAACGCGGGAAACGAGGAAATTTTCTTTCCAGCTTGGTGGTGGTCTTGCTATTTTCTTCAACTTCGACCGACATATTGGAGCTTTATCCTGCTGCCAGCTAGCCAGCCAGTATAATCTATAAAATATCGCAGCATAAAATACGATTCAGTAGGGAGAATAGTCAGCTCCTGAGGAACGGAAAAAAAATAGTGCACAAGGTTGAAGCACACTGAAGTGAAGGTTCTGTGAGTGGCGGTGGCGCTCCTGGGGTTGGCATGAAAGTCTTTGGCGGTCGCGAAGAGGGCCACTATCGTTAGTCGAGATGGGTTGCTTCTTACCACCCTTTAGGTACCGAGCGCGTTGCGGAAAAGAAATGGGAAGGAATATTTGTATCGTGTGGCTCCTAACCGTCTGTGGATCACTATAAAAACAACACATTTCAGGGAGTTCAATTTAAGCTGGTTTCTCTCTCCAGTTCTGGTGTGTTTGCAAACAGTTTCAGGATGCGGAATGGTAAAGGAGTAAACGTCGTCCCCGTCGTCGCTGTCCAGTTGCACGCTGCTTATATACGAACTGATCTGTGCACCGTGGAGTCTAATGTGAATATGTGGCGCAATGCTGATGCTGCTGGAGAAACAGCAAACAAACAACGCGGTCCGGTCCGTTAGAAGGAGATGATGGGAATGGTGAAGTCTTCTATTAGCAAAAAATGGGAATATCAAGCTTTCTCCTTGATATTTCATGTCACAGAAATGGACACTAGCCAGCGAAAAAGATAAAAAAAAAATGCGCGCTTTTACGGATAGCGGAGAGTTTGATCAAGATGGATTATTTTCGAAGCTAATTTAGGTACAACGAATCGTAGGTTACTCGCCTTTTCGCCAATAACATAGTAGACACATACCAATTTTAAGAATATATTATTTCAATATTACACATGGAGTATAATCGTTTCATACCTTGGGCACTGTCTGAATGCTATAATTCTTCAATACAACGGATTATTGTAGCTGGTTACTCATTGGAAAAAAAAATTGAATATCACGTCTATTTTAATTTTTTGCTGTCAAGGAACTAACCCAGGTTTTATTTAGTCCATTGAAAAAGCTTTTTTTGTCTTTATTAACGAGACTTTCAGCCCAAGGACTTGAAAAGCTGTGAATGTTCAGGTTTCCCTGAAATTAATTAACTCCAACCTCGTGGAAAAAAGCTGGGTGTAATTGAAGCATTTTGTGCTAACTCGAACAGATATTTTGACAGCACTCTCTCAGATTGCAGTAAAACTTTCCGGACATGAAAACTTTGTCACAAAAGTCACTTTGCATACTAAGTTTTCTCAAAAGTAATTCGAGCAATTCTTTGTAAAATGCCAACTGATTTTCTTTTTCAGATTAGCATTAAGCAATTAGCACAAAATCCTAGGTGTACCACGTCTAGACTATTTTATGAGAGTTTAGCGTCATTTCCATCCGTTACCACAGTTATTGATTTGGGACTAATAATTATCGCTTAGATGGGAGCAAGATACTCCCTAACAGTCGAGATATGTCCTGGCCAGTGTTGGTAAAAAATCAAAATCTCAAAACTCATGGATGATTCAAATCAAGCGTGAGTTGAAACGCACCCAACTCAGCACCTAAAAACTCATGGATGAGTTGAAACATCCATTTGAATCATCGTAGGCTTTTTTGTGTTCTCCTTCGTTAAAAACAGTGAATTGACGTTTGTCGCATGAAATATTAGACATTCTTCCATCATAAGCAATAAATTGCCCCCAAATTGATTTCAAATGCATCTTTAAACCAAAATGATTTTTTGGCAAATGAGTGAAATGATGCGTTTTAGCATGAAAAATTCAAGCGTGATGCATTCCTTTAAAATTGCAGACGATTTCGTTCGCACGGGAGGGCTCGTTGATTGAGATTCATGAGTGATTTTACCAACACTGGTCCTGACCACGTTCTTGCAAATGCTTCTTGCCGACTTCTCGTACATGCCACGGTAGGTTTTAGAATTTTTTTTTCTTTATTTAGTATTTTCTTCATCGGACTGTACAGTCTTCATGAAGTCTGATGGAGAAAAGCCATTTTGAGCGACTTCCCATGTAGCATAAATCCAACAATCCAACAATCAAAAATTCAACATCATTACAAGACAAAAAATAAAAACAATAAAAAAACATTTGGCGTACGGAATACAAAACATTCACTTATCATTAATTAAATATTAATCCTTGGAAGTACATGTAGTTCATCTGATTCATCGCAGTTTTCGTCTCGTCCCATCATTAATGAAGTCCGTGGAAATTGAAAAAAAAAAAACAAAGGTAGAAAATTACTCCACTATTGGGGTGTATGGACAATGGACATTCACTAACCTTCTGGTACATGTCGACTAACTTGAAGTCTATGTTTGAAGGTTGCAGCAGATGTGTTAAAGTCGAGGAGCTAGTAAAATTCGTTAAAGCTCCTTGACATAACCCAATTAAACTGTTTGTTTGCTCTAACTATAAGAAAATCGGTGAATGTTTATGCACACACACGGATGGACAAACATATACTAAGCTCGTCAAGCTGTGTCGATTGGTATATAAAACTATGGGTCTCCGAGCCTTCTATAAAAAGTTCGTTCTGGGAGTGAATTGATAGCCTTTCGGTACAACTACTTCAATTTTATAAATAAAAAAATCATTATAGCAAACGAGTTTATGGCGGGATTTTTCCTCCAGTATAAACTGCGAAAAGCTTACTGGGTGTAATCTGTCAGTGATTTTTTTTATCACTAGAGAAAGCAGTTCCATCTGTATGCGTGTTAAATTGCGGCAACTTATAGAAGCGAAAGTCAAGACAGCAATTATTTTAATGTAAATCATTGCAGAACTACGAATTTATTATTTCTGGAATACCGCATAATTTATACACGCGATTGTACAACAAAAACCAATAGTCATCAATTAGAAAACAAAATGCGTCGAATAAATTTTGCTGCACACAAATCTGTGATGTCTAACCACAGACTTGATCAAATTTTTTTGTCCTCTGATTTTCTGGGTAATTTGAATAATCATTTGGCCAATAAATCACTCGTATCGCACAAATCAGTTTTGGCCGATTTTAACTTTTACTCACTACCGCCATCGGTTTCGTGATTTGCCTAACTTGGTGAAAACTACAAACGCCGTTAGTGTTGGTGTAACCACAGACTTACAGACGTAACACCGTTGAACTGATGAAATTACCATCGTTCATGTTCATGCTCTGAACGGTCATTTTGAATTACACTGACTACTCGTTTCACACCGAGAGGTGCGCGCATCGTTAACCTTTAGATTTGACATCTCACACTAGCGCCACCTGTTGACTTTGTCTGTTGTCTGTCTGTAGCTTGGCGATGAATTATTCAGGAAATTGTTCTAGTTGCTACGTCTGTTTGTCGGTGGCGTAACTATAAATTTTGCGAGCAAATGTGGCAAGTGTTGTGGCTTTTTTGTTTGTGATCTAACTATAAAAAAAATTGGTAAATGATTGTGCATACACACGGATGGACAGACATTTACTCAGCTTGTCGAGCAGAGTCGATTGGTATATAAAATATGGGTCTTCAAGCCTTCTATAAAAAAGTTCGTTCTGGAAGTGAAATGATGGCCTTTCGGAAAAACTACAACAATTTTATAATTTAAAAATCGAAATTTATCGATTCTATAGATTAAAAGTCGACTTTCACTGGTTTAGTTTCACATAGAAAGATACTGAAAAAAAATTTAGCTTTAAACGTTTAAAGTTTTTGCTAGAATTTTTTTCTAAATGCGCCCATCTTGCGATGCATAGACGTGAAAAATGAGAAGTGAGAAGTGAGTAGTGAGACGTCTCACTTCTCACTTCGCACTACTCACTTTTTATAGTGAAAACCTATTCGGCCAAATGACATTTTCCTCCAATTGGCTATTCGGCCAAAAGACTTTTTCGACCAGATGGCGCCTAGGCAGGGAATCAATTTTTCTTCCATGCGCAAGCGAAACAAGCGATAAAAGAGAACCAACGACAAAGCTTTGTTTTTGTCGGAGATAATAATGACAAAGATCCGATATTTTTTGTCAGCCACAAAAAAGAAGACAATTTTGTTGCTAGCTTTCCATCCCGTTATTTCGCATTATCTCTACACTTAAATTCGTTTTTTTGCTATCATAGTTTCTGCTTTTATGGAAATACTCGAGAATCTAACTAGGCATTGCGCGTCCGGTAATAAAAGTTAATTAGTTCAGTGCGAGTTGGCTCTTGTTTCGGATGGCAGAACGATCGCGCGATTTGCCGAAATATTGTGTTCTGCATTGCGCGGCCGTCAGTGCCTGTTTTGTCGTGTTTCTGCTCAGTAAGCAGATAGTTCGCGCGGCCGAGTGAGTAAACAATTGGTGCGTGATCGGAGGTGTTTCAGGTAGGATTCAGAACATTCGTAAAATCCGAGTTTTTGGTTCTGTTTTTAATGTTCGGTGGATAAGTGTGCGGTTGAACGTGTTTTGTATATGATGCGAAACATTTGTAAAATCCAGGCTACTTTGTCCTACTTTAGACGGTTCGTAAGCAAATTGATGAATATATTTTAATATTTTTTCAACATATACTGTTATTGGCAAACGCTCTATATTGTCGAATAGAGCTCCCTATTATTCACCTTACCCACCAACACAAATTTTCCTTCCTGAGACATCTATGAAGGTAGTATGGGTTCCCTGCATCTTCACTAGTAGATGTTGAACTAACATTCCTTCCTTTCCTTCCGTGATTGTAAGGACGTGGCCAGGTATACAACTACTACTGTATAGGAAAAGGTACTAATCCCAAGTACCAATTTGCGATAATACACAGTAGATTGCTCAATTGAGCATTATATAGCCACCCACTATTTGTACAATCACATATGCTATGCTATGCTATACTCGAGAATCTAACTATGATTACAAAACAAGCATCGTATTCTCGGAAATATCAGAGCATGCAAGGCAAATGATTCTTGTCATATTGTGTTAGGGTTCTGATAAAGTCTTGTGGTGAGGTACGTTTGTCAGTAACAAACTCTGTTGACGACAAAGGGTATATTGTTAGACGTTGCTCGAATATTGATTCCCTGCTCCTAGGCCAAATGGCTAATTCGGCTAAATGATCTATTCGGCCAAAAGACTTATTCGACCAAATGGCATATTGGGTCAAATGACAAATACGGCCTAATGACCTATTCGGTCAAATGACCTATTCGGCCAAATAACCTATTCGGCTAAATAACCTATTCAGCCAGATGACTTTTTCGGCCAAATGGCTATTCGGCCAAATAACCTTTCAGGCCAAAAGACTTTTTCGGCCAAATGGCTTATTCGGCCATATGGCCTATTCGGTTTAATGAACCTTTCGTCCAAATGACTTTCGGCATAATGGTCTGTTTGGCCAAATGATATATCAATAATCAATAACGGCGCCATCCACGTCCTTTTCAGTAAGGAAGTTAGGAATGAATATTAGTAGGTGATTTTTACTCTTGGAAACCCGTGTTTGTATCTGCGTCTCCACAAAAACCACAGTCAGAAATATAAATTAGTTTAATTCCTGTTTACGTCCTTAGTAAAATGACTTTTTTTCGATGGCTTTCATAAAGAAGAGTTTTATCGATAAGAGAAAAGTTTCTCATTCTTTTTGATTTTACAGAAACATAAAAACTGGAAACATAAAATTACTGCAAATCCAAGCAATATTCGGAAATGAAATATGCCATGCGCCATTTTGGAATTCCAACTTTCGGTTCGCTAAAACGACTGAATCAACTCGATGAGTATAAGCCGCAAATAAATATTTAACGCCAAATTTGGAATTCAAGATGGCCAATTTCTGGTTTGTTAAAATGACAAAAAAAAAATATGCATTATGGATATAGCCATAGTGGGCGCGATAAAGAGAATCTGAATTTAATACTTGGCGGCAATTAAAGTTAATGTTTAATGTTAAAATCGATTTATTTTACATTGCTTCAAATAGTCGACTATTTCGATTTCGATAAAACCGAAACCAGTGGACGCAGGAGGTCCACGATCACCGTGGATCTTTCGGGCTACCAGAGGTTATTATAAAACTTTTTTTTTACTCCTAGAAACTAGCACTAATTTGCTTCTCAAAGCTGGCCAAATATCGAGTATCTATTAGAAATATACGAAAATCTCCAGAAATTTATACTGAAATTTCGATCGATCTCCAGCTTCTACTGTTCGAGTCCATTTGGGCAATACCCATATTGCTTCGTTTCCTGATCATTTTAACAAACCGGAACCGAAACGACGCGCAATACAATTGCGCGATCCTACAAACACCGCATACCATCATCGAATTACACAATTGATCTCCTTCATTGATCTGCGATGAGAAGAAAAATAATCACATCATACATGCCCGATAGCATTCTCAAACTGTCCAACAAGTTTGATTTAAGTCAGTGGCGTAGCCAGAAAGTTGGTCTGGGGAGGTTTCTTGAACTTTTTTTTTTAATTTCAGAGGGTTCGAAAAAAAATTCTTCTAAAAAATTTGTCTCTGGGGTGGGGGGTTATGTCCAAAACAACCCCCGTGGCTACGCCACTGATTTAGGTAAAACTAATTGTGCACTTAGTGGCTTTTTGTGACAACAACGTTTCATTGATATCAAAGAGCCAGCTCCGATCACGATTTGGCGTAAAATGCGTCACTACAAACGTATCAGAACACGTTATTATGCGAGTAAACATATTTGATTAAAAGTTGCTGTTCCATGTAACAGAAAGTAAAGCATGTCACTGTTGAATATAAATTAGAGTAACTAAATGAAAAAAAAAATGGCACAAGATCTTTAAATAACCCAATTTTGTAGATCCAATCCGATGCTTTGATACACACCGTGTAATAGTTCGAAAAATAAAACAAATAAAAAATTAGACAGATCTCAGTATCATTTTCACGGGCTCTTTATGGTGAGAGTAGGATTGACCAATCGGAGTAGGATTGACCCACCGCCGACTAGTCGCGATCGAAACGGGAGCTGAATTGCTCTACACGATAGAGGTACCTCAAGGAATCGGGAAGAGAGGCAAAGAGCTCAAGAAGTCCTGCATCATGAGAAGAAAAAGTCTCAAACGAAACGCCACCAGCAACGAAGAGTCTACTTGCTGAAGTATTATCGTGGTTCCTCCTGGGAGGACGTTGGCTGGAGCTGGAGGTGTTTCTTGAATGTATATTTCCTGGCAGGATTTTTTGGTTAGATCGAGTCCCACACTCGAGCGCACAAAAGTGTGGGAGGAGTGACAACCTCCTTGTAGAACCTTGTAGAACAAAAAAAACACACACACACTCTTTCCCAACACGAGACCTCGAAAATGCTCGAAAGGATCAACCTAGGAGTCTTTGAAAAAAAAAGTACTAAAGCATACTTGAAGACTCAATGAAGAGTAAATCGCTGTTTTCAAAATGGTTGTTAATTGGTCCATGGTTGTTAATTGCGACCCATGATGGAGTGTGAATACTACACGTAGGAATTGCATCAGCTGTGTTCCATAGTTCATCTTCATATCACAAAAATCGGACACTGGCAGTGGGTCGGGCTCGCAACCAGAATTTCGTAGGACGATAATCCGATGAAAATGGTTCTCGAAAGTGATCAGGTGGGTTGTCTAGCAAGAGGGTCGATCTAGTGAAAGACGACTTACGGACCCTGAACGAATAATGCAAGCCGATTGATTTATTCTTCTACTTGAAGAAACATTATTCTAAAAGCAAACAGATAATCGAAATATATAATTCAAAAAACCTCAAATTCTATCTAAAATCTGATTGGCTGACACGCAAAAAATCTGATTCCACCTATCCCACTGGCTTTTCCTACTAGTTTTGGAACAATGTTGTTCCTCTTCAGTTGCTCAAATCGGAGGGGTCGCGCGGTTTTCCCGTTCGTTCATCTAAATGTTGCTAGAGGGAACACACTGTCACAGGGCAATGTAAGTGGAGGAAGCAGATCGGGGTGATGATGTAGGGGTGACCTATCTCTTTTTGGCGCGCTGGCTGTGATTTTGGTGCGTACACCGTGCTTTCTAATAAGGAACGAATTTTCGGAGGGGTTCAAGGGTCGAGCCACGGATTTAACATTTCGTTGTGTCATGTGTCAGAGAATCGAACCGGATGCGCAGCGCAGTCCCTTCTTGCTGTTTACAGTGGTTTCGGTGGTCCAGAGAGGCGAGGCGATCAGAGAATCTGTGACCGTTGAGTTCTCCGGTGCGTGGACATTATTTTTTTCTCGTCCATCACGTTCTGTTCGGTATAAATGCGCATCTGCCACCTGGACCAACTTTGATGAAGGGTTTGAGGTCACCGACCGTGTGACCCTTCGTTATCCGAATGGAAAAGTAGGTTAAATTGGAAGCTGCACCGTTAGATCACAGTTCGTGACATATGAACGCATTAATTTATAAAGCCATTCTCGATGGGCTTGCGTTATTTTTTGTAACAGCATCTGCAACTAAAGCAGAAGCTTTGGACTATGAATATAAAAAAGAGTGATATATCTAAGGTAACACAGCTGCTAAATTAATAGTAATCGTTTTTTTTATCCAGAATTTCTTACAATGTTGCACGTTTTGGAGGATTTGTGGCCAATGCAAGATATCAAAACTGCTATTAAAAAGCTGATTTTTCGTAAGCATAAATCCTTAAATGTGACACATGCGTTCTTACAATTTTTATAATCATCTTAGGGGCTGTCCATATATCACATGAGCAGCTTATGAGGAGGGGAAGTATGACGAACGTCCACGGCTCTTACATTTTTTTGAAAATTTATATGAACATTTGTCCACGCCGGGGAGGGGGTATCGAAAGCCGATGAAATCCTGTCCACGTGGTATATTGACAGCCCCTTATTGAAATAACAATTAGTTCATGATCTACATTTACATATAATTGAGTAGAAAAAAAATGTACGCCTCAAGTAAAATTTGATTGTAAGCTGAATTGCGTTATGCTTTTCAATATTGAACCATTTTTACCATATGTACATCTTTCGTCCTATTGTCCCTTCTGCCTTATAGTTTTCGACCTTTCATTCCTAACCCTTTAAATATTACAACCAAGGTAGATGAATCAGGTTTTTCTTCAAATGATTAGAACAACAAAACACAATTCAGTAAATTTCGTTTCTGCACCATCCGAAGGGATCTCCGCGGAGTGATTTAAGAAAAACTAGGCTCGCCAGCGTAATTTTTTGGTGGTCCCGCAACCGCATAAGGCATATAGCCATCGTCGCGCTTTTTACCAAAGTCAAATTCTTCCGAAAGACACGTCGTCGGTCGCCGACCAGGTTCCAGAACCAAGATATATGAGACGGCGTTTTCATTGCAACATTGCAGTCCAATGTATGCTCGAAGAAAAAGCAAAAAAAAAACACGCTCCCGCCAAATGCTGTTTTTGCACTTTCTTAATCGCTATGGTCTCACGTTTATAGTCTTCTGGCCAGCAGAGCGCTGGCTAGTTTGCGCTGCAGCGCCTTTTGTCGTCAACTCTTTATCAGCCTTTGTCGGTCAACCGAGGCTTGTTGTAAATGGGTGTTTGATTTTTTTTTACTTTACTTCGTTTCTAATTGCCCTAAGATTCACGGTCGGTGGAATAGAGACCACCGAAAGTACAATCTTTAAAAAAAATATATATATACGATTCTGCAATAAATTTTCTAATTTTTATTGACCTTCAACTTTTTTGTGTCAGATGATGCTTCATTGCTACCGGCACATTCTTCTTCTTTCGTGAGTGTACATTATTTTAGTACTGACTTTCGTGTTGATCTTATTGACATTTCCTCAGAGTGTCCTATCTATGCCAATATTAAGTCATTGCATTGAATTTGTATCTTGTGTGGCACAATAATTGAGAGCCTTTCCCATCCGAAAACTAGACACTTACACTTACTGCTATCGAGATATCCAAATCGGTAAATGCACACCATTCCTGATCTTGAGGTAGCTGATAGTAGAGCAAACAATACTGTAAGGAGCAAATGTAGTGTCAGGGTGTCAGAAGAAAGAAAAGCATATTGAAAGTACCCCATTTTTTTGGATGAGCCGGAGGTCTTAAATTTATTTCTTGAATAAAAAATTTACATCCCTTACATTGAAGTTACGAAATACGCATATAATAAAAAAATATAAATGATATCGTTTTCAATAAAACAAGTCCAATGGCTCAAAATAAAAATTTAAATTTCTCAGATAATACAATTTTCTTTTTGAACCTCTACCGATTGATGATTAAAAACGACATTCCTGATCTGCGCCGTCAAGCAGTCCTTATCGATACCAAACGTAAGCCATCAGGCCATGTGGCCTTGTGGCGCTCAAAAACCGCATACACATTGCACTCGCAAGGTGTTCCACCCGTTAAGTTCTAAACCTATTCACTTATTCATAGGAGGTTCATTTGTATTACAAGATGCATCAAAGATATCCCGAACAAATCACGTTTTTTGTCCCGTACGCACATAATAAAACTAACGTTCATCTCGAAATCTCTTCAACTTTTTTTTTCATCGCTGCCTTCTCTGCCGTGTTGCTGCCCATAAGATTCTTAAACCCGTGTCCACCGGGTTGTGTCGTTCGTCTTGGCGGCTATATGTGGTGCTTATAAAAATTACCCTTTCGTGTTCTTCCCGTGTCCTTTCGAGGCAGTCGTGTTCGATTTACCTTCGTCTCCGGGATGGGCGAGTGTGTACATTTATGGTCTCTTCTTCGAAATAAATGCGAGCCGGTCGGCTAGGGACAGGTCGAAGGTACATGCTGCTACGGGAGAAAAAAAAACCTATGCGATATGGAAAGCAAGCGCGCATTGTGATCGCACCGAAGTACTGCAAGAAAAAACGTTTTAATCTAAATAAATGCTTCTTTAGTAGCGTGCTGTGTGTTGTTGCTTTACAGGAATGATTTTTTTTCCTCTGCTTAGAAGGATGTCCGCAGTAAGGAATAAAAACTTGTCCAGATGCTTGGAGACGCATATTGAGAACAAGATGTGCTGGTTTTGTGTTTTTTGTGCAGGAATTCAACAATCAAAACCAGGACAGCATATGTCCAATGTTGTCCACCGTTTTTTTTGTAACGGTTCGACTGAATCAACGGTTCTAAACCAGATGGACATGAAGTTGAATATGTGTGTACAATTAGTTTGCATGTTGGCAGTTCAGATACCTACAGTAGGGTGGCTCAAAAAACACTTTTTCAAATTTTTTGATGGGCCGCCCTCTTATTCGGTTCTATTCGATGCCCTGATGCTCTGGGCAAAATTTCAGCCAAATCGGTCAACGTTTGGGCGGTGCTAAACTCGTTGGAAGTTTATATGGAAAAAAGTATACAGAAACTTCCAAAAACAGTGATTTGCAGTTGGACGGCACTATTTACGATCAAGAACCATGAAACACATCCAGTTCTTGTAGAATGAAATACAGAAAGTTATGCTGAAAACAGCGAGAAGATTAGAGTTTATTAGGCAAAGATATTAGCATTTTACTGGAGTGTTGTAGGGGTGAATTTATTTCTTTTCAAAGGTAAAAGAAACGAAATTTGCTCAAACCCCACTTCAGAGAAATACTAATAACTTAGCCGGGCAAACTCTAATCTTCTCGCGATTTTCTGCTTAACATTCTGTATTAAATTCTTGAAGATCTGAATGAGTATCATAGTTCTTCATCGTAAGTTGTGTCGTCCAACTGCAATTCACTGTTTTTGGATGTTTCTGCATACATTTTTGCATATAAACTTCCAACGAGTTTAGCACCGCCCAAATGTTGACCGATTTGGCTGAAATTTTGTTCAGAGCATCAAGGCATCAAATAGAACCGAATCAGAGGGCGAAAAAAGTTTTTCCATACTAATTTGAGCCACCCTAACCTACAGTATAGGTTAATTTTGTATAAGTTATAGGCTTTTTGCAGTTTCATCAGTTTTGTAAATTCTACTACATTAAACTACATCATTCATTCTAAACGAGTTCTTATTACTATATGGATTTTTCTTACGTTACAATTCCATGTGGTTTATTAAAAACTTCGCTGTCCCGTGAGATCTACCAAACTGAGCCATATCCTAATCCATTTTTCCAGCTTTAAATAAACAGTAATAATTCTCGCTGAGCCAACTGGGTGTTGTGCAAATGTTCGGTCCGTTGTCTAATGCTAGGTGTTGAGTATTCAGTCTGTGTGACCTATGGTCGAAGACGGTGATCCTGTCTTTTTAATATTCCTGGGTAAGAGCATAAAAATATAAATATACAGTGAACGTTCGCTAATTGTTTTTTTTTTTTAGTTGGGGCGCTTTTTAATTGGGGGTTCGCTAATTGGAGCGAAACCCAATTAAAAAGCAGCCAAAAGTCAAAATGTGATGTCAAAAACGTGTTGACGTTTTGTTTCCGTGTTTGGCGGGATAGATATTTTCTGGCCCGTAAAATTTTTCTTTGTTCAATGCAAAAAGTAAACAACATTGACGCTTGTCAAAACGCCCCAATTAGCGAACGGCATTCGCTAGTTGAGGTGAGGTCGTGCCCCAATTAGCGAACGATCACTGTACGTCAAAGCAATTAAATGTTAACTAAAAATAATTGTGATAGCATTACTTAAATAAAATAGTGTGGAATCGAGTTCTACAAATTAATTTATTCGATTTCGAATCGATTTCAGTTCGAGCTCGATGACTTCTTCAAGACCTCATAAAACCGTTTTGATATTTTTCAAATTTTCCCTTCAAATTGATCAACTTTTAGTGAGCACGAGCATGAGCATGATTGACCGCCCACGGTTGCTACTCCGTTATTGCCAGGTCAGAACCATGTGAATGGAGAATGGAATTTGCTATCCATTTTCAATGTACACGTTTCAGAAGCTCACGAACTTTGAGTCAATAACGGTGCCGGCCACGTCCTTACGGTCATACAGGAAAGGAAGAATTGTTAGTTCGACTCTCGTTGCGAAGAGACGAAGAACACCTCTACATCTCCACGATTGTCTTGGGATGTGGTACTGTGTTAGTTACATAGGATATTTTATCTGGATTCACTTTGGTGAGTGATGCGATCTATATATATCAAACGCGCAATAATTGATTTGAGAGTAAATTGAGTAAACTAAATTCTCGGATTGCTGAGGGTGGCTGGGTTCGATTCCCGGTGCCGGTCTAGGCAATTTTCGGATTGGAAATTGTCTCGACTACCCTGGGCATAAAAGTATCATCGTGTTAGCCTCATGATATAAGAATGCAGAAATGGTATCCTAGCTTAGAAACCTCGCAGTTAATAACTGTGGAAGTGCTTAATGAACACTAAGCTGCGAGGCAGCAATGTCCCAGTGTGGGGATGTAATGCCAATGAAAAAAAAGAAGAAATTCTCGGATCCCGTGAAAGTTTTGTGGGGGTTTCTCTGCCAATTTACTATCCGACCGCACCAAATAAAACTAAACACCCGAATCCGCGTCCGATACGTAACATGTTCATTCACGAAGTCCGCACTGTACTTACTTGTTCGATGGCTACTGCAAACTATTAAAGATCGCGCCTGTTTTTAGTTTATTTATATTGATATTTATTTACCCCTAGGGTTCAAATTTTAATCGATTAATGGTGCTTGCAGGAAAACCACAAGTAATGAATTTTCCACATAAATAGTAGTTTGTGCAACTAGTTGCAAAAAGATGATTTTTTCAGCACGAGTTGTATGTTGAACCTCGTTGCTACGAGTGCTGAAAAAAATAATTTTGCCACGAGTTGCACACGCTATTTTTTGCAATGACGGAAAATGAATTTTAATATGAGAAATGTATACCAAAATTGTACAGTCTAATTTACTTCACATGATCATTTTTGCCAATAAATCATGTTACTGCAGAGGATAATCAGATTTCATGTTATCGTGCCACATTGTATAGCTCGATAAACCATGAAGCAATAGATGAACCTGCATTTAGAGAATGTTGATGTCATGTCCATCAAACTATTTAATTTTTACTCGGATCTGAGAATACACTATTTGAACACTCACCCCTGCTAAATTAGTAAAAAGTAGTCATGTAACTACTGTTCTGATGTTGGTTTTTCATTAAAGCACCCAAATGAGTGATACATTGGCTTTGGTTTTTGGTATGGTATTGATTTTTGATTTTGATATTACAAAAAAATGTTTACAAAAATAAGTATTTTCCAGTAAAATTAATATTTTTATATCTACGTAACAGTTTTCTCAAATCAACTGCATAAAACATCACAAAAGTTGTCCACGAAAGAAATCGAATGGGTGAAGTTGAGTAGGATTATTTCTTGTTTCCAGTTATTAAAATCAAAAACGTACTATTACCCCTTCGAAACTGTTGTTCTATCTCACTCTTCATATTTTTATGCATGTGACAATTATGCAGCATTTATTGTAATTCCCGATAAGTTCGATGAATTGAAATAATTTGTTGTTGGCCCACCTACAACTGCAAATAACGGGTGGTCACTAGTAACGGGAATTTCAATACATCAATTATTTTCTATGAGAAAATTAATGCTTTCAGAGAAATAATACCTTTTTTTTCAAGTTCGTTTATTTGGTAGGCTCAGGCGTGTATAACACTTTACGGAGCCATGGTTCTTTGTGATATATACAATGAATATCATTTTATTATAGTAAGAAAGGGGTAGAAGCCAGCGTACTCGTGGTGACTTAAGGTTAGTTTACAATGTTCAAAGATGGACGAGGCTTAGGATGTGGGATCAGGAAACTTCAGCTTCTCATCCGGGAATTTGGCGTCAGGGACGATGTGGCGTGTCGTCGTGCTCGAGGATTGGTTTGACTGGGAGCATCTTCCGGTTGGCAAAAGCTATGGAGCTCTATGGAACAAAAAGGCAGAGACTAAACAAAAAAAAACTTTGAAGAAAGAAAAGAAAAAAAAATTAGATTTTGATGTCAGAAGTACAAAGAAAACTATAAATGACCTGCATATAGACAACAGCACGATCCCCCAAAACACCTCGAACTTCCCTGAAGAGTTGTTTACCTCGGGCCACAAGGGTATCCAATAATTGCTCTCTGGAGGCGTCATTTTCCAAGCAAGACCAAACTACGTGATCGATGTCATCATAACATAAGTTGCTATCGACAAGGTTTATTCTTTACAGATGTGCGTTTAGTGAATAGTGATTGGATATGCCCAGAGAGAGTGCCCAAAGCATGACGTGAAAATTGTTATCGGAGACGCTAACGCTCAGGTCGGTAAAGAGGACTTTTTCCGTCCCATTAACGGTAGGGCGAGTCTTCACTCCGTTACCAATGACAACGGCCTACGGCTAGTGAATTTCGCTGCTGCCAGAGGGATGGCCATCAGCAGCACCTACTTTGTACGAAAGAATATCCGAAAGCACACCTGGAGACACCCAAATGGTAAAACTTGCAACCAGATAGACCATGTTCTGGTGGATGGGCGCCATTTCTCGGATGTTATCAATGTGCGGACATTCAGAGGTACGAACATTGACTCTGATCACTACCTCGTTGTCAGTAAAATTCGATCACGGTTGTCAACTGTATCCAACGAAAGATCACATCGAACGATGCGTTACAATATCCAGCGATTGTCGGCGGAAGGAGTATCGCCTGAGTACCGCCAGAAGCTCGACGAACGGATAAGTGCAATCAACGTTAGCGACAACATCAACGATCTATGGGAGTCGATCCATGGAGCGATGAGCACAACAGCACCAGAAGTGGTAGGCACTGCACAGAGGCGACCCAGGACGGGTTGGTTCGATGTGGAGTGTCAGAGAGTGACAGACGAGAAGAACGTTGCCAGAAGCCGAATGTTGGTGTCGGGTACCCGATCAAATAGAGATCGGTGCAAGGAAGCAAGAGCAGCCGAAAAATGAACCTACCGCAGGAAGAAGAAAGAGTACGAAAAACGAGTTATTAGTAAGGCGCAGGAAAAAATGGAGCAGAACGATATGCGGAGGTTTTATGAGTCTGTCAATGGCGTGCGGAGCGCCATCTCCCGTCATGTGCAACGACCAACAAGGGAATTTGCTGACAGATAAAACCAAAGTGGCTGCCAGGTGGAAGCAACACTTCGAAACTTTGTTGAATAGTGTAAGTGACAGCGCATCGGTGAACAGAATAAATATTAGCGACGATGAACAAGCTGTGGAGTCACCTACACTAGATGAGGTTAAAAAAACTATTAAAGAGCTGAAAAACTACAGTCGAAGTCAACAACTGAGCTGAAAAACAATAAGGCTGCGGGGAAGGACCAGCTCCCGGCTGAACTTCTCTAACATGGCAGTGAGCAGCTTTATGAAGTTCTGCACCATATTATGTCGAAAATATGGGAAGACGAAGAAATGCCTGCTAGCTGGTTGAACGGCCTCATTTGCCCTCTCTTTAAGAAAGGGCACAGACTGGAGTGCACCAATTACCGAGGAATAACCCTCCTTAATTCGGCGTACAAAATTATGTCCCGTATTCTGTTCAACAGATTGAGACCGCTTGAAGCGTCCTTCGTCGGTGAATACCAAGCAGGTTTTCGTGAGGGCCGATCAACGACGGATCAAATGTTTACCCTGAGACAAATCCTTGGTAAATTTCGGGAGTACCACTTGCAGACACATCATCTGTTTATCGATTTCAAAACGGCGTACGGTTCAATGAAATGGAATGAATTATGGAAAATTATGCTTGAACATGGGCTTCCGGCGAAACTGATACGGCTGATTCGTATAACGTTGAACGGATCGAAATCAAGTGTAAGGGTTGCGGATGAAATATCGACGTCATTTGTTACCTTAGATGGATTAAAGCAGGGTGATGCACTCTCGAATCTACTGTTCAATATAGCGCTCGAGGGAGCGATTAGGAGAGCTGGCGTGCAAAGAAGTGGTACCATTATCACAAGATTGCATATGCTCCTGGGTTTTGCGGACGATATCGATATTATCGGAATTGATCGCCGTGCCGTGGAAGAGGCCTTTGTGCCTTTTAAGAGGGAGACAGCGAGGATTGGACTCACGATCAATACCAGTAAAACGAAGTACATGGTCGCTGGCATTCAACGTGGGTTCATTAGTGGTGGTGGTAGTGAAATGGTGTTGGATGGTGAAAAATTTGAAGTGGTGGAAGAATTTGTGTATCTTAGAACATTAGTGACGTGCGATAATGATATTACCCGCGAGGTGAAACGGCGTATTGCAGCTGCAAATAGGGCTTATTACGGACTTCGTAACCAGCTTAAGTCCCGTAGTCTGCAAACGAAAACAAAACTCGCGCTGTATAGTACTCTGATTCTTCCGGTGGCTTTATACGGCCATGAAACATGGACGTTAAAGGAGGCTGATCGGAGAACTTTCGGAGTGTTTGAGCGTAAGGTGCTGCGGACAATACTCGGCGGTGAACAAGAGAACGGTATCTGGCGGCGTCACATGAATCACGAATTGTACCAGGTATATAAAGGGTTAGATATCATTAAGCTTATACAACACGGCAGACTACGGTGGGCTGGTCACGTTGTTCGTATGCTGGAAGAACGTCAAGCGAAGATAATATTTAGTAGAGAACCCGGAAGAGGCCGCAGGCTTCGTGGAAGGCCGCGTACACGATGGCTTTTTGCAGTTGAAGAGGACCTGAGGGCGCTCAATGTTCAGGGCGACTGGAAGCGATTGGCCCAGGATCGAGTCCAGTGGAGAAGGATACTCCATTCGGCGTAGGTTCATCGAAGAGCTGTAGCCCATCAAGTATCAAGTATCAAGTAAGATTGGATATAAGTCTCGACATCACGCAAATGAAGCCTCGACTTAAGTCCTCACCTCTGAACCAAGCTCGCCCAGAAACTTTTGGAACTATGGAAAAAAGCCACCGTCCAAGTTCGTTGTGTGTCCAATTTCTTTGCCAACTGTGAAGAGTACTCTGACGGACTAATGGGAAAAAACTCGTTGCTCGAGTATTTATGTCTATCATAAATTTCACCTTCCTGTGTGCCCACCTTTGCCAGCGAGTCTGCCTTCTCATTGCCGTAAATTGAGCAGTGAGATGGGACCCAACCAAAGGTAATCTTGAATGATCTTTCGACCAAAACACGCATCTGCTCTCTTATGTTTGTAAGAAAGTAAGATGCGTGCTTAATAGGTTTCATCGACCAGAGTGCCTCGATAGAACTAAGACTATCCGAGAAGATGAAATAATGGTCTACGGGCTGATTGGAAATTATCCCCGTAGCGAAGTTAATTGCTGCCAGCTCAGCAACATAAACCGAACACGGTATCAGAAGTTTTCGGGAGGTGGTTGAAGTTTCATTGAAAACACCGAAACCTGTGGATCCGTTGATGCGAGAACCATCAGTGAAATATCTGTTATTGCAATTGACATGTTAATATTTTTCTGAAAAAATGGAGGGAATAGATATTTGTAGAAGATGATCTGGTATTCCTTGAATAGCGTGTTTCGTGGACAGATCGTATTCAATTGAGAATAATAAATAATACCTTATGTGAAATAATCCTTTTCCAAATTCAGAAAATTGTTAACACACACTTTTTCTCCAACATGTTCAGTTATAAAACATGCCGTCAAAACAGGAAATACTGCGGAACGCATTGTACAGTACTTTAAAGCGAACAAAGATCGTGGGAAAAGTACACGTTGGTTCCGAAAATGTCCCGAAAACTGGTAAAGTATTTTAAGTAGACCGAGCTCCATTGTATTCAAATGTGATTGAAAGGCCAAAGACACGAAGCAACTCATCAATAGGATAAGAAGAAGCATCCGGAAATGGTACTCGTCCAGCTGTCATGTGATACCTGCAAGATTAACCTACGCCGCACGATGAATCACTGACCTTATGTTATTAATCATTAATCGAAGTTTAAAGACTAAGGCTAACTCTTTATATAACATATATCAGTTTGAACTGTACTTCTTTGTAGCTTTCTTCCCAAGCCATTCTCTCCATTCCAGGTATTTAGTAACCACATAAAACTAAAAAAGAACTAAAAAAGTGCGGAAAGCATCAAGACAAAATGTCTTTGGAAGGGGTTTCATAGATCAACTTGACCCCTAAATCCTTTGCTATACAACACATGCTCAATCAAAATTGAGTAATTTTTTTCTGTAAGAAAAACAGTTGACATTTAATCTTTCAGAAAAAACGAGAATTGTTCAAAAATTCAGAAATGACTTCTGGAAACGTGTAGGCTTTGCTACTATAATTTCATTCTGAACTTCGTTCGAAAATAGTTTTAAAAATTGTTCAAACATTCGCCAAATTCTTTATTTTTGAAATTATTAATCTACTCTATCCCTCATGAAATCAAACTACTTCCTATTCTAATTTTTTTTTTGAGAATTTATCCCAGGATTGCTATGGCAACTCTTTCAGATGCTTCGTTACTTCGCACCATATCATGTGCAATCTGCTCAGGGAAGATCCATTAATTACGTAACGCAAAAATTGGGAATTTTCTGCTAATAATTTTGTATGACTAGTTTTTGAAGGTGGGATTTGGTAAAATATTGAAACTATAACATTTTGTTATAGTAATCAAAATATCTTCTAAACATTCATGGCATGCATTATTAAATAAAATTTTCACTACAAATACTTTCAATTTTTATCTTATTTTTATTATTGAATTCATAAATATGATTAATTATTAACCGCGCTTATGATATCAATAGTTCTTTCTCATGATATTCATAAGTCTGGTTATGATAGTTGTAAGTAGCTAAAAATGCATTTCTCTGTCTGAATCATAAATTACACTTATGGTTTTCACATATAATATTTGTGGCGCCAAATCATAAGTGGTTTTTATGGACCTCCTAACACAACCAAACCAAATTAAAATGTTCCCATTCACATTCTCTATAACATTGCAAAGAACTTCCACTGATTTTGTGCATCTAAGTAAACTTTTAATTCCTTACCGCTTTACTGGATGGACCATTAATGTTTTAATACCAAACGAAAGCCCAGGAGACATCTTTCAACTCTTCTGAAAACACCATTTCACTAAATTGTAATTTTCAAGCCGAAAATTAAAAACGCACATTTGGGCAGATTTGATCCATGACGCCCCCGCCCATATTATATTTTGATCACGATAAATAATAGTTCAAATTTAAATAAAATATGAAGACGAGCCAGTCTGGGGCTAAAAGTCTCCTTAATAAAGATAAAAGAAAATAAAATATAATTTTCTTTAACGATCACCAAATTATACCGATGCTTTGGAAAAATGCAATACATGCGCACTTCAAAAGCTCAGAAATAAAAGTTATGTAGAATTATACTGGTTTAGTATACAAACAGTAGCCACAATTTATTGTTCACCGAAGCATAATGATAACGTGAAAATATAGAAAGTACAGTTATAATTAGCAGTTATCATATGAATATCATTAACAAAAGGATCCCATTTTCCTAGCGTAACTATCCGTTGCACAAACTGAGTACATGAGTCAATGAACTACCGTTGCATATGGCCGATTGCATATGTTCAATTACTCCGCGCTGCTCGTGACCTCGAGAAATAACGGGACCCATCGGAACATGCTCAAAACCTGCTCAACCATTTAGCATAATTAAAAATTTGAAGAAATTACACACTTGACCTCGAGAAGCTACAACTCCATATAGCGCCCCGTCCTAAAGCAGAAGCCAACAAAAGGCACGTGCTCACATCACCTTGCTGTCCCTTGCCGGCGCGCGCGCGCCGCCGGTGGCACACAACTAGCACAGGACGAAAATTGCAACACGGGTGTGCAAAGAAGAGGGGTCCCAAATTGGGCGAAAGTAAATAATATCCGTTCCCGGCTGGATGGCGGTGCGGCCTCGTCCTGGGATGCGGTTTCTTACGCGCGTGCAACATTGTTATCTTAATGCAGAGGAGAAATTTTAATCAGGAGCGATATTAGTACTTTATTTTCTCCTTTCGTCGAATGCTGTTTGCTTTTAACTGCAAGATGGGACACCAAACCGTCGCATTCATTGGGATGAATGGCGAAAAGAAAGAATTGCGCTTACCTGCTGAAAGGATGATGTGAGTACGGGAAAGTGGTCTGAAATGCATCGGCGCAAGGAAACGATCCAACGTACATGTTCAATAGCAGAAGAGCTCAAGTAACTGTTTTGGTCGAACAGACTTACTTCATGTCCATCATATTCACAACCTCTAGTTTGCTAACATGTAAAGTTTCTATAAGATTTCCTCAATCACTTATGGTTATATTTGAGGAACATAGATAATTTAACAATGTCCTATTTTATTAGGAACAGATATTCAAATCTAAATTTTAAAATCTTAAATTCAATTGTTTTGTTAATAATACTGCAAATTTTTTGAACACACAAAGGAATAGAATTAAATTTCAAATATTCCCGAACGGGTAAAAAACTGAGAACGCATTTTATTCCATTGCGCTCTACGAGAGATGTTGCGAACACCGAAAAGAACTTCGACAATTCGACCTACTGAGTGCGAGGTATGGAATAGCTGTTCAATGATCAATTAGGAGCGCTTTTCTTTTATGCGCTATTATTATCGGAACAACGACACGGCGCGTGTGTCACACATGTGACGAAACGACCTGGTTTTTGAGATAAGGTGGACGACCGACTGGCATTGCAGCTTCCTTGAACCTGATGCCATCGGTGCATCTTACCGTAGAAAGTAAAAACATGTGTTTCGCACACCGGTACGTATTCTGGGTGCAAACTGGGGTAACCTGTTTTTTGGCCAGCTGAAAAAAAAATGCAATGTCAATGTTACCAGAGGCGCGATAAGGAATGCAAAATACTATCAATTAGGGTGAAATGCAACTTTTATTGTTATCACATAATTTTCACGTCTGCTTCGATTAGTCGACGAAAATTACATTTCACTTAGCCTAACTACTGTTAATTGCTGCTGTTGTTTTTGTTTGACAATTTTTGATTAATCAAAAAAATATCTACAGGGCACAGAATAATTTAATTTCAATATATTCAATACCTTTGATTTATTCTAAAAGGTATACAAAATCATAAATAAACGATATATGTAATGTAAAAAATAGTCTGGACTTTTTGTACAACCATTCACTTCCGACTACATTTCCATCCACATCCATGCTAATTTCGCGGAGGCGGTCCGTCATATTTACGGCAGAAAATGCAATAGGCCTTTCCCTGGATCGCTGGAAAATGCGAACAGTACGAATTTCGTCGAAAAAAAAAAACAAATCACCCGAACAAGGAAGAGGGTGCCGATGCGTGAACTTTTGTATATAGCATCAGGCAACCATTTTCCTACAATTACAGAAAGATGGTTCGGTTTTGCCATGTAGGAGGAAACGTTGGAAAAAGAAGAAGCTCTTCCGTCCGAGTGACGGATGTCCGATTGCGGAATGGAAGGGTGAAAGCGCCGAACCACCAGCCAGCCAGCCGTGCCAGATCCACCCTTAATTACAAATTTTATCATTTTTAATTATGCCCGTGTTGCTGCTGGCCGCGGCCTACCAGGAAGAAAGGGGTAAAGGATGGAAAATGCGATGCATGCTGAGGGGGGGGACCGATTTTCTGGGGTATCAGTGCGTTTGTTTGCGTTTGCCAAAGGAAAACGGGGACTGGCCGAGGGTTGACCGAAGTTACAGAAATAACCACTGCCGATTGGTAGAAAACGAATTATTTTTTTCCACGATGCGGACTGAATTTTGGTGGGAGAAGATTTTTGATCTTAAATTAAATAAGCTGTAATTGAATGAGAATTCTCGCACCCTTTTGCGCGCGCGAGGGAACCAATTTGTGACAGCTTCAAAGACTGATGACGACGGGCGGGGTGATTAGGCTTTACAGTGGTCGAAAAACAAGAAATTATTTTTCTAATCTGTAACGTCTATTCATTACGATTATTTCTTGCTTTATTGCAAACTTTATATGTCTATTTGATTGTTTCAAATCAGTTTGTGTATGAAACTATAACTGAGATAAAAATCTCTAATCAATTTTTAGAAGAGTGTATTCTATAAGCAATGCAAGTGTCAAAAAGTTATTTTTAGATAATAAGATGCATAGTATAGTTGATTTTTCATTCCTTCAACACCAACAGTGCTTCATATATTGTCTGTCCGGAACAAATTTAGAACACTTTTTATACCGAAGTTGGATTTTACTCCAGATACAGGCAACATTCCCAACTTCGGAAGTAGTGCGCTGGATTCGCCTACAGATGCGCTAAACAACGCATCAATTAGTTTGATAGATAAAATTTCGGAAGAAAGTTCTAAGTTGGTGCTACGCCGACAATACGCAGTTACCTTACCTTAATTAACAATCATGTTTCCTAAAGAAACCTGTTGAAAATCATACCGATTCTTTGTGCCAAATTTTCATAAGGCGTTTTATTGAAATTTTTACGTCCATTTGCCTCTGTATATGACTAGACCTACAGAACCTGGAAAAACATCGAAACAAAGAGGATAAGTTTTATCGAGACTTTTTTGTAATGTTCAAACCACTGTGCCGGACAACATGCCGAAAAAAATGAAGACGATTCGCATCGTTCGAATCCGAAAGTAGAAGCGTGAGATTCGAATGAGTTGCGATGGACACGACGGGGGTAGAGGAGGGTTTGCCTTGGTAGCAGCGGGAATCGTCGAACTAAAATAACGCAAAATGAACCTTATCGTTTCGGAAGATTTTTCCATTTTGGAAAGCAAACAACCGCATTAATCACTGGAGTGGAATTGCATAATGGAGTTATGATGTTTCCTTTTCTGAAATTTGATCTTTGTGAAAAGTTTGTTTTGTGGAAGGAGTAAATTGGTTGGGTGGAAATTATATTTTTCATATTTTGGTTGTTGTTTTATTGTTAACCGAATTGCGATTTTGTTAATTTTTACAAAAATAGTCATACTTCATTCCAGCCCACTGAACTTATACAATAAACTCACTTTAACAAACGGCACTTCGCACAATAGTATCAAATTTATACATCATAGTTTTTTTCATTTTATTATATAAGGGCCCTCGTTAGCCTAGCGGTAAGATGCGCGGCTATAAAGCAAGACCATGCTGAGGGTGGCTGAATTCGATTCCCGGTGCCGGTCTATGCTATTTTCGATTTGGAAATTGTCTCGACTTCCTTAAGCATGAAAGTATTATCGTGTTAGCCTCATGATATACGAATGCAAAAATGGTAGAAGAAGTTTTTATTTTTAGGCTAGCATAATAATAAGATAGATAGATATTCTGAGATGAGCCAGCCGCGGGCTGAAAATCTCATTAATAAAGACATTAAAAAATAATAATAATAAGATATGCAAATTTTTGAAGTCAAAATTGCACTGTCAGGAAATACCTAGATCCCAATATTTCGATTAGTTCTCTTTTGTTTGCATTCATTCATATGCATTATTCAAATAAAAGGAAAAAATGCCAATTTTCAATAGACAATATAGAAACTAGATACCTATTTTGTAGTTTTTGTTGCTAGCAAATCGGAATCTACCTAAAAGAAGAATGAGTTTTCTTTTGCACAATTTTAAGGAAGTCCGAATATGATAAATCCGGAATCATCGGAAGCATATATTTTTTCTAGTTTTCTATCCTCATCCTAAGATGTTCCAGAAGGGGATGTTAAAAAATCCTTTTGCTTGTCATTGTGACGTGACTTTTCATCTTGTTTTATGTTTCCTCCAGAAACTAGAATCAATTTGCCGAGCAAATATACACACACATTACACACAAAGCATTTTGCATCCGACGAAGAATCCTATCTCATTGTTCCTATACAAAATTGGCCAGATCGAACTGTAGGCTCAAAGATGTAGGATCGTTTGGCCGAAAAATCCATTTGACCGAAAAGTTGTAATTTGTTTCCTAATGATGTGTGTGAAGGGAGAAATTAGAAGAGTGAAGTGAGAAGCTAGGAGGGAAAAGTGAGAAATGATTGGTCAGAAATGAGAAGTGAGCTGTCCCAAGTGAGCAGTAAAAGAAGAGTGCAGTGAGTGGTGAGAAGTGAGATCGTCAAACTCTGAGACGAGACCTGCAAAGAGAAAAAAATGTAACTTCAGCTGCTGCCAGTCAACTGCTGTCACGAGCTGTCAGGTGCAACCAGCAGCTTTTTGAGTGAAAGTATTGGTATCCCAAATAAAATATTCCACATCATTTTCGTTTTACCAAGACTTTTTTACTTTAACGAGTATTCCAAACCTTCCGTTTAGCTTGTTAATAATCTGTAATAAACCTGTGTTTTGTTCCCGGTATAAAAATCCTTATGAAAATGAATTAACTATTTCGTGAATTGGATACACTTTTATTGTGCTCAGAAGGGTCCACCTGGGGCTTAGGTGAAACAGTCAAGTAAACAGTTGAAACTCGATGGTCAACTGTGATGAAAAGAAGAACAAGTGTCAAAACAAGAGAAAAGAAGCAGCGTCTTTGCAGGTCTCGTCTCAGGTCAAACTAAGTCAGTGGAGAAATGTGAGAAGTGAGTATTGAAAAGTGAGAAATTTTATATTAAAAATAAGTAGTAAGTATTAGTGAGTGAGACGTGAGAGATGACAATTGAGAAGCGACCCTAGCAGCACAATTTAGATCGATTTGGTTACAGTAACTAATATATGACTGATTTTGGTTATAGATAAGTCTTGACCAACATTTGAAAAGGGCGTAACAGCCAAAATTTATTCCTCTTGATTCTTCGTCTGCATACATAGCTATATAAGTAGACGAGGAATCAGAAGAAATAAATTTTGGCTGTTACACCCTTTTCAAATGTTGATCTAGAAGTAACAAAACCACGTTTACAATATGTGTGCTGCTCGGGGAGAAGCGAGACTTGAGAAGTGAGAAATGAGAAATGAGGAGGAGTGAATTGGAGGAATTAGCGGAAGAAAAAAGAAGGAGGAAGAAAGAAAAAATATGAAGAGAGAAGGAAGAACGAAGAAAAAAAAGAAGGTAGAAGATTGAAAATAAAAAAGTAGATGGAAGAATGAAGAAATCAAAAGAAACAAAGAATATTTCCTTTATCGTAAGACGAGTTTGTACCTTCCCATTTAATTCCACCACTTGATTGTACCTTGACAGATACGTATTTCGTAAGGGGCAGTTCACCTCAACTAAGGTCGTCTTCAGTGTTGAGGTCGAAATACATATCTGTCAAGGCACAATCAAGTGGTGGAATTAAATGGGAAGGTACAAACTCGTCTTATGACAAGTGAAGACATTCCACTAAAAAGCTCAAAATATTTTTTTTAACAAAGAATATTTTTTTAATGAAGGATGGTTTTTCTCACTTTTAAATTCCTATTCCTATTCCTTCTTCTCACTTTTGACTTCTCACACCTCACTCCTAATTTCTCACATCTTATCCCTCAGTTCTTGCTTCTTACTTCTCTTTTCTCACATATCACTTCTCACATTATAATTTTCATCTTTCACAGCTCATCATTGACTACTCACTACTTCAAACTCTATATTTCTAACTTTACACTTCATACTTCTCACTTATTATTTCTCATTTCTGGCTTTCCACTTCACTCTTCACGATTCTCACTTTTCGTTTCTCATTTCTCACATCCTCTTCCCACTTTGCACTGCTCATTTATTTTTAATCACTTCTTACTTCTAAGTTTTTTACTTTTCACTTTCTATCACATCTCATTTCTCATATCTCATTCTCATTTTTCACTGCACGCTTCACATTTCCAATTTCTTTCACTTTCCACTTCACTCTTCACGATTCTTACTTTTCATTTCTCATTTCTCACATCTTCTTCCCACTTCGCACTTCTCATTTCTTTTTAATCGCTTCTCAATTTTTACCATTCACTTATCACATCTCACCTCTAATTCTCACTTTTCACTTCTCAGTTCAAATTTCCTGTTTCTCACTTCTCACTTTACATTCTCACTTTTTACATCTCACTATTTGCTTCTCACTCCTCACTTGTCATTTCTCACTTCTTACTTCTCACATGGCACTTCGCACTCCTTATTACTCAATTCTTATTTCTCACTTCTCACCTTCTTTATAATTCACTTGTTAAAGTTATTCGATTTTTATAATGCTTTTTGCCTTTCTCGTACAACAAAGTTGTACCGAAAGGCTATCATTTCACTCCAAAACCGAACTTTTTATAGAAGTCTCGGAGACCCATGATGTTATATACCAATCGACTCAGCTCCTCAAACTGAACAAATGTCTGTCTGTCCATGTGTATGTGTGTGTGTGTGTGCACCGAAAAACATTAGCCACTTTTTCATATAGTAATTCTTAACCGATTTTCTCGCAACAAGTTGCATTCGACGGGGGACAAACCCTAGTTGATCACTATTGAATTTGATAACGATCGAACATTGCGTTTAAAAGTTATTAAGAAAATGGAATCAAACTATGTAAGCGCCATATAAGGTTGGTGTCTTGGCTAAACGCGAGAAAGGCAGTTTCACCACTTGGTGAATTAAGTTGGGTTTTTATTATATGCTTATGAAAATTTTATGGGAAAAAATATGTGAACAATTGGGCAACTTATCCGCTTTTGACTTATCTCGGATTTTTTGTTTATTCTTATAAAGAAAATATAATTTTTTACTAGATTTCTAATATTAAAAATTACTAATTTAATTCGAAAATATTAATGTTTTATGAATATTTTACGCGTAATTTACAACACTTTATCGAAAGTTACACATCTTTTGTTTTTGCTTATTTGAAAGTTCAATTTTTGTTCTAGGGAAAAGAGTTCTCAAAGATATTTCCTGACCGAAATCTAAAAAAACGGAATCTAAAACCGAAAATCGCCTGATTTCGACGCATCTTAAGAAACGTTGGAGCCCTGAAAAAGTTGCCAATGTGAGAAGACTTGTTGGAAATTCTTTCTGTAAGCAAATCTTTCATTTTGTTGAAGGTTGGGTTGATTCACTCAAGTGCAACTGATGGTCTCGAAAAATGAACCAAATCTGAAAATCACTACAAAAAGTCTTTAAGAATGCAACTAATAGCAACTAATATGCTGATTTTATCGACCTGTCCCACCAAAAGTTTTTGTTCGTTCAAAAGATTATTTAATTTGTTTAAGGTCAGCTGTCCCAAAGAACCTATATTTTTTTACGCCTTTAAGGGTCGTTCAATAATGATGTCACAGGTTTTAGGGGGGGAGGGGGTCTAAGATTTTGTGACAGTACATGTACAAGGTATACAGAAAAGCGTGACAGAGGGGGGGGGTCTAGAAATCCCAAAAAGTGGTGGACGTCATATTTGAATCGCCCCTTAGCTATTTTTAAAATTTGAAACAAAAATTCGATTGAGTGCTGTGCAAGATTTTGAGTCAACATCAGGCTAAGTCTTTAGGCCGCTTCACACTTGCAGCACATTTTCAGTTTTAATTTTTGAAAAACAAAAATATAGTCAAAGGCGTCAAAAATATAGGTTCTTTGGGAAAGTTGACCTTAAATTAATCAAAGAATCGGCTGATAGAATATTACGGGGTAATGTTTTTGACGGAAAAGGTCAATTCTGTAAATGTAATTTTAATTTGTTTAAGATACTGCCCGCTAGTACACATCGAAATCGAACGTTGAAATATTAGTATTTACTAATAAATTGTGAATGAATTGTGAAGACAAATAAGAGATCGAGCAAAATCGATTGATCCTTGATGAAGAAATGATAAAAAAACAAAACAAAAATTCTGTATTTCAAAAACTTTAATGTTATGCATCACTAAACATCATAACGGGACCCAACAACAGAAGCTGATTTTCCACATTTGCCCACAAAAAAAGAAAGTCGAACCGTTAGTTTCCCATACGTGAAAGCATCGATTATCGAACACATCATTTCAAGATAGCGTGATAGAATTCTTAAATCATCCGAAGCAATTTCGAACTATATTATTAATCGGTTTCATTCAGTTCTGCTCTACCTAGCAGTTTATTCTCAGGATAAGTGATAAACGGCCGGGGAAACTAAATTGATCTCTGAAGCATAATAGCACATCCCGGAAAAAAAAATCTTACAGCATTCAGCCACCGAAAACGCCACAAGGAACAGATCTCAGATTTAGGAAAAAAAATTGTTTAGATATTCACAGTATTCAACCACTTTTTTTTTCTCTGGTCCGTCTGTTGTTCCCAAGACGAAGGCACAGCTGCCAAACAGTGAGCATCACGAAACTACAGAACAAAAAAATGCCCATTCCGACATGAGGAACGCATCTTTCTCCCAGTTCCCGTGAAGAGTAACTGATTACGTGAGGAATCCCGAGTAAGACAAAAAAAAAGCTCATCCCGCATGCATAAATTATCTGCAATGACCTCGTCGCCGTCGTAAGCCTCGTTGATACCTGGCTGGTGCTTCCTCCATGGCCCCGAGAAAACTCTCACTCGGCGGCGCTCGATCTTGTTCGGTGTCTTTAAGACAAAAAAAAACTACCCCGAAAAGCCACCGCGATTGATTATTCAAATTTTACGTTCCAAGGACGATGATTTGAATGCCATGCCAAGTCGCGAGAACGCATTATCCGGTACGCAGCACCAGGGGTGAGAGAAACCAGTTGACCCCTTACCTACGGGAACAAAGAAACATCGGTCGTCACCGCCGCCGTCATCGTCGTCGTCGTCGGTCGGGATCCGGAAGAAAGGCACAGGGAAAGGGTTGAAGGCGCTGCCACTATTTGTTTTGTCTGTACGCGAGAGCATCATCATCCGTGCTCGGCGGCCGACTGTGTGGAAGAAGCAGATTAGAAGGATCCTTGACGTATAATTTTCCGAGGCATATGCATCGTGCGCGGTGATACATCCATCGGTGGGATCACGGAGCACACCTTTGAAGGACAGTTTTTTTTTGTTTCAACTTTTTCAGTGGTTACTTTTTTTGCTGCCGAGGATTTGTATGATGATCTTCGTATGTAAATGAGATTCTGTGGGAATTTCAATTTTTTTGGTAGTTCCGAGCTTGTTGGAAGAGTTCTTGGGTGTTATATCCTTTATTATAGTTTAGGAATATTTATATAGGTGACTGGAAGATGTTCCGTGGAGGCTCGATTAGTCATAAAAACGTGGGATAGTTTGGAGTGAATTTACGTTTGAAGCAACTGTTCTGGAAAATAGGGAAGACAACCATAACACGCCAAATTAAATTTCCTGCATCATGTTTATAAAATAATAATGGAGTCTTGTACACGGCATTTCTCTCATCATAAAGTCAAACTACAAAAAGATTAATAAACAATATCAACAACGGAACATTCAAAGAGGAAATGGACAAAATAATCGAATAAAAGACAACAACATTTGTTTTGTGATTCAATTCCAGCGCAAGATTTTTTAAATAAATGCATTATGGTGGGCAAAGCAAGAATGCAAAACTAGTAGCTGGATCATTTCGTTCGTAAGATCTGTAAATTTATATTGACGTATAAAAAACAAATCATTTGAATATTAAAATGGGGTATAAATTTATTTCCTTATTAATGGCACTCCTTGGATGAAACATCCATTCGATCGAGTCTTCCAATTTATGTTGCTATTCTTCTTCTTATTGGCATTACATCCCCACTGGGACAATGCTGCCTCGCAGTATTCAATACGCACCTCCACAGTTATTAACTGCGATTCTAAGCCAAGTTATAATCTCTGAAATCGTATATCATGAGGCTAACACTATAATACTTTTATGCTCAGGGAAGTCGAGAAAATTTCCAATCCGAAAATTTCCTTGATCGGACCAGGAATAAAAGCCAACCACCCACAGCATGGCCTTGATTTGTAGCCGCGCTTTTTACCGCACGGCTAAGGTTATAGGCCCCTCTTGCTATATTCAGTCAAATTTCTTTTCAACGAAAAAAAAATATACTGAAAATAATATAAGAAATTGTTTTTAAAACAGAAAGAGATTGTAACCAAACGTCTACTCGACCAAATGTCCTAGCATTCGCTCTGCTGAAATTCACCTTCGACCAACCCCAATAGAAAATACAATAGAATTACATTAAAATATCATTAAATTACAATACATTTTATTGAGGAACAATCAATTATATTGTTCTTCTATTGTACCAGTTAAATTGCCTTATTGTTGTTCCAATAAACGTACAATAAAATCTATTGACAGAAAAATGTTGACAATAGAATAACAATAAATTCTATTGTAATTGCAAAAATTTGTTCGAGAAATTTACGATTTTTTTATTGTTACGGTAACTAACAACCCCTAATTTCTATTGTAAAACTGCCATTTACAATAGGATTTATGGTGGCAAACAATATTTTTAATTGTTATTGTATTGTGAGCAACAATAGAGTTTATTGTAATTACAATTAAAGTTATCGTATTGTTACAATAATTTCTATTGTAATTCTATTGGACTTTTTTATTCGGGAAAACCATTGCCAAAATTAATTTCATTGGGCTCATTAAACGCTGCTTCTGGACATCGCAGACTGTCGGCCGTGCAGGCTACGTGCGCAACAAAAAAAGGAAGATAGCCAACATAATTTGATATGATTTCCTTTCAGCTAGTTGCGCTGTTGCGCGCATTACATGCATAATAGGCAAGAGAAGTACATTTTTTTGTTAATGCTCGGAAGATTTAGGTTACCTTTTTTTTTGTGCGTGCCATTTGCATATTCGCTCCAGACGAAGAATCGTCACAAGCAGGTTTCCCGGCACGTTTTTTTCTCGTGCTGAAAAAGGATTCCTTCACTTTCGTTTTCAAACCACCTAAGACTGGTGCTCGTCGAGTTTTTTTTTTTGGTTCTTGCTAAACTTTCCGGGGTTGACGTCCCATCGCACCGGAACCGTCTACGAAGTAAGAACTAAAGGCCAACGAGTTGTAGCCAGGTCACGATCGTGGGAATCACCAAAAGATAGTGGAAAGGATTGTATATGTATTCCGTTCAGTTTTTTTATGATCTCTATTTTGAGACTGTCACAAAGTGAAGTTAAGTTTTTGGATTGGATGAAAATCTTTTTTCTCCGAACTTTCATTATTGACATTCTAAACGTGTTAGATACTGAACATAAACGGATTTTCCCAATAGGTCTTCAGTTCGAAGTCATTAAAACCGACCAACATATGAGTTAAGGAATTTGCAGAGCGTGTTTGTTATTTGAGACAAAAATTGGCTGAATAAAATCATTCAGTATAGATAGGTTTAAATCAGTGAAATAGTATTGACACGATCTTATATGAAAGTTCTATCTTTCTGCTTTCGAATGGAAACAATTGAACAGTGCATTTTTTTTATTCGTGCTTTTAAAGTCAAAATCGTTCATGCGTGTTTATGATGTGATTCAGAATATTTTCAACACAACCCATTTTCCTAATTACTTTTTTCGATGTTCTCATACCGGAATGAGATTCGAACGCAGCATCCCACATATGATTATTATTATTATTATTATTTTGCTTTAAATGAAATAAAATGAAACCAGCAGAATTGCGCAGGTATGTTATTTCGCTTCAACACTCTTGTAGAACTCTAGTCTTAACAAAATTTGCTTAAATTTGTCAAATCTCAAGTGCCTTCGTGGCCGTGCGGTTAGCGACGTCAATCATCTAGACGCTTGGGCTATGGAGTGTGGGTTCGATTTCCACACCGGTAAGGAGGAAACTTTTCGTGATCGAACAATTCTTCACCTGTCCAATGAGTGATATGTGTCCTGTCTAGGGTTAATTGTTCAGTCTGTACGACCTATGGTCGAAGACGGTGTTGATGTCTTTTTTTAAATTTATTCCAGTTTAAGAAATATTTAGATACTGACTGATCTAATCTAACAGATCGATAATCAGTCAGTATACAACAGATCGATATTTTGCCCTTATTTCATTTCACTGAATGATCGAAAACTACATGATTTCGGTTTTATCAATCTCAAAGGATAAAATTTTAAACATGAACTCCATCAGCAACAAACGATAGAACTATTTTTCATCTCTTAAAAAAGGGTTAATTGTTGGTTGTCAGATCTGTCAATTATTCTAGTAGTTTTCATGAAAAAAATACACCGCAACCGGTTCATGAATCACAATTGGACAAAAAACCAACCCACTTAACCAACAATGCCAGAAGTCATCATAATTTTTCCAAACAAATTTCCATCCATACTCGATTACGTTGCGGTGGTGGTGACGGCGGCAACGATCAAACAGCCAATTTAAGGCCCATTTTTTCTGCACTGCCTATGCAAATGTGGTTCGGCAAAAAATCGACTCAAAGTTGTTAAAACATCGTCAAACAATTTATCGCGTTACCCCGTTTTTTGCGCATTTCACCCGAAAAAAAACTGATTTATCAGATTAGAATCAATGCGCTAAAGCGCTACCGCTGGAAAGAGTTAAAGAATAAACTTCACACCCCTTTAGTTTCGTACTCCCGACAGTGCTTCATTTGGCGGGAAAATTCAAATCGAACAGCATCGCGTGTGGGGTTAGCGACGAAATGATGATACTCTTGCTGCGTGCACACACCCCAACGACACTGAAGCATAATAATTGAGTTGTGAAAGAGTTAACAACCGTTTCGTGTGCTTGACGACATAGTGACGATTAAATGTGATGCTTTTTTTCGCTACTCGAGATTAAATTAAACAAAAAAAAAATGCAATATGAAAGCCATCATCGGTTGCCGTTCAACGAGATTAGATATTCGTTTTTGCGATTGAATTGGCTGTTCAAGTGTGAAAGTTGGGAATTATACAACTAAAATCTGTCAGAATAGTTATTGATTGTCTAGAGTAACTTTATTTGCATATCAAGTCGTACCATTAGGGAAGGTAGCACCAATAGTGGAGGTAGTGAGGTTAATTAAATTTTTCGTATTTATACACATTAAGATGGTTTCAGTTGATGCGTTGTGCTGTGCTGTTAAATCTGACTTACCTCGAAATTTTGCTTGAAAAACTATCAAAAAACAATGGTTTTCTTTCATAAAATTGACTGCCTTGTACCTATAGTGGAGCAACTGTTCCTATAGTTACAAGTCTCATAAGACATCAATGGATATAACCACTACCAAAGTTAATTCTAACCACCACTGAAGCAGTGTTGGGAAGATTAGATTAAGATTAGATTCGATAAAGATAGTAATTAATTAAGCACCCTAAATTCCTTTTCTGTCCTACTGTATAATTGTATTCCCAAACTCGACCAAATCGCGAGTTTTTCGGTTCCCCAAAACTAACATTCAGAACGTCGACTCTTGGGGCACGTTCACCTCAATTTTGGGAGATTTGTGCCATCAGCTAGATAAAGCGAATTTCTCGATCTAAAGCCACCGGGCGTACGTTATCTTTTATTTCTCGTCGCGGGACAAATAAAATAATTAATTTGGTGCTTGGTGTTTCAGTAGAGCGAATCGGTTAGATCGAAAACCTCCTCAGTATGTAGAAGCAACCGGACGTGCATTGTACATTTACAAAAGTCATACTTCGATATAACGTAACTCAATTTTCATTTTCGTTACGTTATATCAAAGTTACGTTATATCGAAGCAATTTTTTTTAATATTCTTTTTAAAAAGAATTTTAACCTAAAATCAATGTTATTCATCCAGCAGGGTGTTCCAACCTTTCTTCCTCAATTTTTTTTTCAAATTTATTGATACTTTTTATTATTTTCTGTTTTTACTTATATTTACTTTTTAACTTTTTATTATATTTACTTTTTAACTTAGAATATTACTTTAATCAGTATTCTTTTAATGATTTTAATAAATGAAAATAAACATAGATTTAATATCAGATTATTCCCGATTACCATTATTTATTCATGAAAGTAGAACTCAAGTTTCAATTCACAACCCGAGCAAAGCCTGACATCTTAATGAGAGCAAAAAGAAAACACATTTTGATATCGACATCAAATTGAAATCATAATTTGTTTTCAAACTTTGATATTCATGATTGATAACTTATTTTGATATCAATTTGCTGTTGATTTCTGAATTATATGAACTGATATTAAACTGATTACTTATTTCGTTATCCAAAACCAATATCAAAATCAGTTTTCGATTTGCTCTCATCGACAGCAGAAATAGTTTTCAATTTGATGTTACAGTAAGATTTTTCTGTTATACATTTTGTTATTTTAACCTTAAAAACGACCAAAATTATATCATGCTGAGTTATCAAAATTAGGCGATTTCACAATAACAAAATTAGTTATCGATTTGCTCTCAATCTTTGCTCGGGAAACCAACCCGAAACAGCTAACCAATATTTCTGCAATGAAGCCTTTTTAGTGCCGTTTTTTAAATTACGATGTCCATGATATTACTACGCATCTGACGCAGCCAGAACTGACTAGTCAGTGGCCAATTGTTTTATTCCGCGTGTGTAATAACCATAACAAACCCATTGATGGCTGCTTGTTCCGACACGTTTACATATTCGTTATCATTTCCAAAACTCGCAAATTGTGATGCATCTTTGTGTTGTCACCGGCATAGTGGGTATGCTACCATCTGATCAATGCTTCTCAGCGTGCCTCTTACTACTGACAGTGATACATCACCCTCATTCTCGATTTCATGAAGCATTGTAAAAAATATTGTGAGATTTGCGAATCGAGTCAGCTGGAGCCAACTCCCACGCTTTGGCGCCCCAAAAAATCTTCTATGTTGATCTTCTTCTTGGTCAGAGGACGTGCCCGCGGACTCAAAATGGACGAAGACACTCTGATTAACATTAAGCTCATAAAGAAACTTGCTGATCAACCATGCAGAGAAAGGGTGGTTACGGAAATTACGGACATAAATATTAGACCTCTTTATGTTTTCAAAAAGTATCAAAAATTCAACCGGTCAGCCCAGAATCACAATTCACATGCTAAAATAAGTCTCCTGTCAAATTTTCAGCTAATCCGGATAAAATTTCGAGGTGGCTCAAGTCGATTTAGTGTTTTTGGGCTATTTCATCGAAACCCATTTCCTACTATGCAAGGTAGAAATCAATCACCCTTCAAAGAGTTGATGAACTAATGCACCATGCGTCTCCATGTGCTTGTATGCTTATCAAGGAATGTAAGATAACAACATTGCCAATGACAACAACATTGTCCTCTCTTGTAAATGTTGGGACAAACTCAACTCGCAATAAGCGTTTGTCCCAAACTGCAACAGAATAGGACAATTATCGCCTGCCACGCATTTTGAGAAGTAGTCGGTTTCCGATGATGTTTTTGGTTAAATTAGTATCAGTTATCATAGATTAGACATAAACTTTAACCATCTGTTATCGCTTATTCAGTATATATCAGTTATTGCAGTTTGAAAAGATCACAACAATTACCTCTCCATGTTTGTTGCAAATAAAATGGAACGCAACAATTTCTTTATCCTCTGCAGATGGGGACAAAGAGTTATCGCTATTCTCTTTTATCGCTTGTTTTTTGCATTTTTCAGCGACAATTACATTCCTTGATGCTTATACATCGAACATGCTCAAAACTTGTTCGCATAAAAATCAATAAATCTCCAAAAGTATTGAAGTTACGAACTTGGTGTATTCGACAAAGTTTTCCAGGAGAACTTCTGTTACAACTTTTATGAAGAATCCAACTTTATATGTTGAGAAGTGCAAAAAATAAATTTTTCATATCACTTTTAGGGGGATTGATCATAAGGATAAATACCTCTAAAGAAGCGCGTCGACTTACTGATAAAATGTCTCGAAGACGCCATAACGCTCAATCACATGATAAAGATATTATTAAATAAACGCGCTAAAAACACGATTTTAGCCACTGACTGGGGCGTTTTGACCAGTGAAACATGTTTTTGGAAAACGTTAGGGGAAGGAGGGGCAATATGCCCTAGCTAAGCAAACATTGCTTTATTGTCTCATTTGTGACGCTATTCATGGGTATTTTTACATTATGCCACAGTTAAACAAGATAGCTAGTTGATGCCATTCAAAAATTGGGCGTTTTGGGGCCTCTTCCCCTACATTTTTGAAGATGGAAGCAATTTTATATTATATTAACCACTGAGAAAAGTTATTTTGTTGCCCAACTAAGTGTTCCAGTGCAAGTTTTGCGGACAGTATGCTAGCGTCGCTCCAGAATGTTGAGCAAACAAACATTAAAAGTTACATCAAAACTGTGACTTTTTGTATTTTGCAAATATTTTCATTATGTAACACAAAAATACTTCCATATTCACACAGGATGATGGTTTTACAAATATTTATAGGTACCAACTGAATTTGACCCTTAGTTAGTTATAGTTTTCTAGAAATCAAAGGGGGGCGTTTTGGCCAGGTGGGCGGTGGGGCTGTTATTCTCCTCCAAGGTGAAAAATTGAATGGTTTAGCGTTTTTATTGAAAAAAAACAGTGATCACATGGGAATGCTTAAACGCTTGGGCAGTTAAATGGTGCAGTCACTTCACCGACGATAAGGGTCGTATCTTACTAGAAGCGTTCACACTAAGTTTTTCTTTTTCGACTTCGGCAAAATCATGCACTGTTGTAGCTCAGTAAATTTCAGAACTGAACTTCAGCAGAAAATTTCGTTTATTACTGATTCTCAGCGAAATAGTTACTGTATTTCGAACGTCACTTTTAATGAGTTCTCGGCAAAAATCATGTTTGCTGAAACTCGGTGGTGCTCACCTCGGGAAAAAAAAGCTGAGATCTCGGCGAAAAAAATCAGTGTGCTAGTAGTGTTCACCATACTTCAGAGGCTCAAGAAACGAGTCGTACATCGATGTAACGTTCTGCAGCACTGGATCAATGGCTTATCCAATTTGGGGTGTTGGAGAGGGATATACGTCTAGCGATCATCATGGCTGCCCAAGCCACGACTTCAAAAACATCATAGGGGATTTCTCCAATAATATGACCATTCGCAGCACCTACTACCAACACAGCCTTCCATATCGGTACACCTGGAGATCACCACTGCAGGCAGATTCATAAATCGACCACGTTCTGATTGATGGACGGCACTTCTCCAACATTATCGACGCCAGGACATATCGTTGTGCTTACATCGAATCTGACCATTATCTGGTGATGGTTGAACTGCACCCAAAACTATCGTCATCAACAATGTTCGATACGGACGAATGTGGCGGTACGGAAGAGTTAAGGGCAAGCTCGATGGGGCCCTCTTGAGGACTGCTGGAATACAGTTAAAGCAGCCATTAGCGACGCAGCGGAGAACAACGTCAGATATATGGGACGAAGTCGACGGAACGATTGATTCGAAGAGTGCAGACAGATTCTGGAGGAGAAAGATGCTGCGTGGGCGGCCGCGCTGCAGCAAGGGACCCGACAGAACGTGGAACGCTGTAGACGAAAGCAGAAACTTAGCGGCTACCGAATGAGCCCGAGATACCCAAATTGGACGCATAGTCAAATCACTCACAATCCATTTGTCAAGCCAAAGGCAATTAACTCACTTGATCAGTACTTTTGCTGAAGGAGAATGTGTGTAGCCGCCAGGCATTCTAAATACTCACACTCCTCTAATGTGACCGTGTTCTATACACATGTGGAATAGTTGGCATGACAAATGGAATGTAAGTAATTTGACTATGCGTCCAATTTGGGAATCTCGGGCTCATTCAGTAGCCGCTAAGTTGCGAAAATGCCGACAGAGGTCCTTTGTGGGTTCGAGTCCCATCGAAGAAAAAGTGGTTACCTGCAATAAGTTTTTCAAATCAGAGTTTTCAGTCATTGTCATTGAGTTTTCAGAACATTGTCAATTGATAGATTTGTTATCATGGATTGTTATGATTTGGAACAGTTTTTGACTTTTTGTTGTTGTTCGTTATCTATTGAAAGCGATTTCTGCAAACCCTGCTCTCACGGTATTATTATTATTATTATTTATTCAGACTAAGGCCGAAGTGGCCTGTGCGGTATGTAAGAGTCTTCTCCATTCGGCTCGGTCCATGGCTACACGTCGCCAAACACGCAGTCTACGGAGGGTCCGCAAGTCATCTTCCACCTGATCGATCCACCTTGCCCGCTGCGCACCTCGCCTTCTTGTGCCCGTTGGATCGTTGTCGAGAACCATTTTCACCGGATTACTGTCCGACATTCTGGCTACGTGCCCGGCCCACCGCAGTCGTCCGATTTTCGCGGTGTGAACAATGGATGGTTCTCCCAGCAGCTCATGCAACTCGTCACCACCTCCACGTACCGTCCGTCATCTGCACCCCACCATAGATGGTACGCAGCACTTTCCTTTCGACTCCAAGGACCAACTCCAAGTGCGCGTTGGTCCTCCACGAGCATCGTCCAGGTCTCGTGTCCGTAGAGGACTACCGGTCTAATGAGCGTTTTGTAGATTGTCAGTTTGGTACGGCGGCTCTCACGGTATGCTACATATCGAAAGTTTATACAGATATGATGAGTGAGAGATTTTTTCATTCTCCTTTGGATTCTAACCCTGATGGCCGGAATATCGGATTCATGTCCAGAGTGGGTCTGCGATGAGACTCAGTAAAACCCAGCTCTAAACTGCCCATGATTTCATAGTTGACCTATCAACCATTGCACTTTCGCATGTATTTTGAATAATTTAGGGACAAACAAGCAAATTTAAAACATTTCAACCCGTCAACACTTAAATGAGAGAATAAGCAACGTATCGATGTTGCAGCGGTTGAATATTCCTTATAAACGCGTAATAAGTTGAATTCGCTGAAATTTCAAATAGTTGATACGTCAACTATGAAATCATGGGCAGTAAAGTAGATTGATCAACTTTTGAATTCGCTTTCGGACCTAATTAAAACCAAATCATAAACAATTCAAATCTCAAATCGTTTAGTCGGTGGTTTGAAGGAACAACTATACATAATTGCGTTGCGTTGCGTTGCGTTGCGTTGCGTTGTAACGGAGTATTTCGTAGATTGCATACTGATAGTTGTCATGTATATTCTTTACCTTTCTTACCCCAATTGCTTATGGATTTCCATTTGGGATTCAATGGAAATCCAATTGGGGGTCCAAAATGATAAAACATGAAAGCTATCATTGCCGGCCACGCCCATCTTCTCCGTTACTAGGAAAGGGAAGGAAATGATGATATGACATCTACTTAACGAGAGGCCAGCGACTCACCGACGCCCTCATAGATGTCAAGGAATTGGATGGTGGGTAGGGTATGTGGCTTAGGAGTATCATTATAAGCAAATGATAGAAAATTTGTGGAAATACGTTGGGAGTGACTTTGCTAAGAAATTTATGTCACTCCATTATCCTTGCCGATGATTTTCCTCGGATGGGGCGAAGGTATTAGCCTTGCCCTGGCTAATAGCCTAGGTTTAAGCGCCTTTGCTCGCTCTCTGAAACGAAAAAAGAGCAAAAAGAAATTAAATTCTAAGTGGATGAATAAATGATCAAACGGCTGCAAACAAGCCTCTATTGTCGTAGCAGAAGCAAACCCGCCTCAATACGACAGGCAGAAGCACATGTGTGTGCTTCAAACGCGATCGACTGTTGTTCAATTTCGATACACATAGTTGGGTAGAGAGAAAAGTTGTGAAATATTGCTAAAGTAGGATTCGATGGATACGGGGAATTGACTCATATGCCACCGTTATTAGCTGGTTATGGTACAGCTTTCGTTATTCTTGCTTTGAAAATGATGTTTTCCTAAAATTACCGCTAACGATTTTGCTAAGCCAGCCCTTTCAAGGCCCATCTTTGTTGATGCTTCTATTAAAAATAAATGTAGTAAGTTTAATTAAGACTTATCAGTACGTTGCGTAGCAATGTGGATTGAATAACTCAACATGTTGTCAACAGATGGAAAATCTGAATCGGTTTCTATCCACGATACAAAAACGCTACTAAGGTTTGCAAAGTGTTAAAATCTTACGAAGTGGACGTAGGTGTTGTAAACCATTAATGGACCTTCAACAATGTAAACAATGCTTCATAAAATTCAACTTATCAGGGAAATGTATAAACTCGGTCGATAAGGTTTGAATTTTGATATAAAAAAACACGTCAAAGAAAAAATAATACTTAGTTCGAAAGGTACAACACAGTAGGAAGTGAATAAGTTTTGGAATAATCGTCGTTCCTGTCTGCTTCCATAAAATGAATTCAACATAAACATCCAGATGAGGAAACAAAATTAATCTCATTGAAACCACATTTTTGTACGATGATTATATGTTAAAAACTGTGTAGAGCACAACCATCAATTAAAAAAGGAACGGACTTACCGAAGTTGTAATGCATACTCCTAGCAAAATCTGTTTTTAATCAAACCTCAATCATCCCGCTCCTGTTTTCTTTCGAAGGGATTCGTCATTTCTAACTGTAGGGGTAAGTGGCGGGACATCATCATCATCAGCTGCTGTTACCTACTACATTCAGGTATTCAGGAAAACCAACGCGATCCGTGCCGGATTGAAGATTTGCGACACCGGTTGATGTACCTTATATTCCGGTAATTGTACATAGCAGGAGCCTACGACGCCTTTATTAGTTGAATTGACACTTTTCCGGAGGCATAAAATGTACCAGTTTGCACTACTCCACTATTTACACATAAAACCTCTTAAAACTTAAATTTTCGTTGAAATTCCTTTTTTTCTTTTTATTGACACGTCTGCTCACGGCCACAGCATGCTACGCTCTCCAGGAACAACTGTACATAATTGGATGCCCAAAATCTAACTCTGGAGTGAGTGGTAGATGGTTGAAATGGCTATAGAACAAAATCAGATCGAGAAAAACCCAACTCTGGAGTGGTTGACGAAACTGTCGTCGGTCCAATCCAACTCTGATGGTGTTTTGGAGACAGACACAACTCTTAAGTGAGCTGGTCGATGTTAGGAAGGGTCAAGTATAAAATCCAACTCTAGACTAGGACTAGATAGATCGTCATTGGACATTCTTCTCCAATCAATTTATTCCCTACGAACAGAACGAACGATCTTTTTAGTTTCCATTACTACCACGATTATGTATTCAAAGGAGGAGGGTCAAGATTACAAACGAATTCAAAATCCTACGGAGAAAATTACACGAATAAAGCTAAAATGGTCATTTAAACGCGAGTGTTCGGAATATGAGTCAAAACGGCAATCCTACGCACAGAGATAGGAAATTTGTAGGGGGAAAATGGAAAAATATCGTTTTTTTTTCTAGTTCCAACGTTGCCGCCTCTATGATGTCCGCCACTCTTGTTGAAATTCTTGTAGGCCCAAGTGGAAAAAGACAAATTCACTGTTTCTGGTTTATTGGAATCGGACCACATGGAGTTTCTCTGCATAACACTTTTTTTATTCTCAAATTTGTCTCAAATCTACTCAAAATCCATACCACTACTTCTCGGAACAAATTTTAAGAGCAGCCTTGGGCTGAAAATCTTGTTATCAAAGATTTTTTTCAAAAATATCTTTGAACCAGATTGATTATTTTTTCCTGAAGGAATCCACTAGGAAAAGCTGAAAGTTTTCAAACCAATTAATTGGATAATAATCGGTCGTAACTGCTGTAAAGCATTACGGTTCTGGAAGTACCGTGCAAACTCAAACTTCGGACGCTTAAGCACTTCCTGATATAAAATCATCCTGTTAACTGACATTTTAAGTCACACCTGTTAAATCACTAAGTATAGTATTCATCTTTGAACTACGTATTTAATATGTGCAAGATATTACGAAGAATGTTTGCAATTTATGAAAATGTCCGGCTTCTGTTTGATTCAAACCTCGGACACTGGTGGGGTTGGATTTATATTTCGGACACAAAAATTCAAACTTCGGACACCTGATTACACAGTAACGGGAAGAATAATTGAAAATAATTCGCACTGCATAGCTCAGACTGTATTTTAATCATTTCGTCGCATTGTTTTAACATGTCTTATTAGAATGTAACTATACTAAAACAAGCTAAAACTATTAGTTCTTCCGATCCAGCTTGACGAAACATTTCGGTGAAATATTTCAGAAAATTTCCCATACGAATTGAAGCGTCCGAACTTTGAGTGTGTCCGAAATTTGATTTTCCACGGTACCTCTTTTTCCACAAGGGAGCAATGTAATTAAATTAATGGATCTTCCCTAACAATGGTCAAAAATGGTACTAATCCAATACGAATATTCAACTTCATGATTTCAAAAAAAGCATCCAAATCTAAGACCAGTGCGTATGACATGTTGAAGGGGAAATAAAGAAATACTCCATGTTTGCTCTATAATTCTAGATTACTAAAAAAATCGTCTTTGGGCCTTCCGACATATAAGCATTTTTTTAGCTATTTTTATTTGATAAATAAATTCATCACTAAAAAGCGTTCTATTTCTCAAAGCAAATTCCTGGATTTCAGCACCCCCTATAGTGCCGTAATCTGAAAAGGTAACGTATACGCCAAATTACAACGTGTATGTTGTCCATTTTCCTGATAAAGAGTTCGATGAGTACTATCAGTTAACGCCACATTTTCAAAATGGCGAACACGTATTTTTTTCAGATTACGGCAAGGCACTACAGGCTGGCGCCCTTGTCGGGAGCATTGGATATTTCTGTCCTGTTAGATTATATTTGAGCACTTCTTATTCCGTCAATTTCGTTGTTTTAATTATGAATCATGCGTATTCCGCCTCACTGTGTCACCAGCCTAAGGAAAATATCTCTAGCGTTCGCATTTCCCCTTCGCCCGCACCAATATGCCAATCATTCGAACTCGAACCAAGAACAACACGTGATGCTGCTCGCTGCAACACTGAAAGATCATCGGCACAGAACAACCACTCTCCCTCTCCCTGCGATGATCGACAAGGGATATACCTGCCCGGCAGCACTGGGAGGAGTGGTTTCGGACCCACAGACGTTTTTTTTTTCTTACATCCTTCCTCACAGATGAACGAATCCGGCAATCGGATACACCCGTCCCGAGAAGGGTTCGTGTGCTGTGCGTTCAGATCGTTGTGTGATTTGCTCTACGTGGGTCGAGATTTCTGCAGACAAACCCTTCCCACTCTAGTGTTCGGAGTTTTGAGAACACTCAGCGCTGCTGTTGCCTTCCCTTTCCAGAGTCCCGCGCGGCGCAAGAAACGGAGACGACGGGATTTTTTTACTTCGTTTTCTAGAGCAATAAGGGATGCGAACTGGTTGAACCGCCACGCACGCATAAGATTCCTGCCGAAATCGTAAGGGTTGTAACGGTTTTTCGCAGCATCTTTTTGTTCAAGACTTTTCTAGCACGTTGTTCCAGCAAATCGTTACGCACTTTTCCCTCATTGAACTTCTTGACACAATAAGAAGGCGATTTTCGGGAGCGCCGCAAAACGAGATGATGGGGAAATTAATGATTTCTGTATAAAAAATATGAATGATAAAGGCATAAATTAGAAGAAAAAAACTCTAAAAGGAAGAAGATGCTCTTCAGGAATCAGAAGTTGGCGAAGGGGTTTTTTGGGATAGAATCTAAATTCGACCGTTAATTTTCAATGCTTTTACAATAGGACTAGAATAATTAGAATGTTTGCTAAACTTGTTTTATTATTCTCATTTCTTTTCCAGTGGTTGAAACATCTACCCCGTCCAACGAAGCTGAGCTTCAACTGTACCGCGTGTTGCAGAGAGCGAGTTTGCTGAATTATTATGATACGTTGCTGGAGATGGGTAAGTTCTTTCATGGCCAAACGAGTTTGATAAAATACTGTTTAGTCCGGACAATTGCATTAACAAGTCCTCAATCCTGTTGCACCTTCCTGATATTCAACTTTGGTAATGTCCAAACCAAACCAAAAATCAAAAAAATGAAACATCGATTACTGTAAAATCACTTAAAAGTAGTGCTGAGAAACGTCATTTCGGTTTCATGGGATGGCTGAAAACTTTCATTTGCTGCACCCCACCGGTGATTGTTAGATTCTCTAACAATTCTGTATAAGAACTTACCAAAACGAGAACGAGACGAGCCAGCCTCGGGCTGAAAGTCTCGATAATAAAGACAAAAAAAACTTACCAAAACCTGTATTAGAACTGGGCATATGCGAAACTGCTAGATTCTTATACAAGTATTGTAAGTTTGCATGCTTTTCATACAATATTTGTTTGAGCTTACATTTTTTGTATAGTAATCTAACAATTTCGTATATGCTCACTTCTAATACAGTTTTTGGTAGGTTCTTACAGAATTGTTAGAAAATCTAACAGTCGCTGGCTACATTCGTAGCTAACATTTAGTAAATTATAATATTCAATAAGGTATATAAGGTATATAAATAGGTTCAAAAAGACAAACCTAGAATCCGATGGCATTTAATATGTACAGTGACTACATCAATATTCAATACCGTGTTGACTTGTATTCCACTCGCCTTCAAATGGCCATTGTGACTAATATTTTCGATTCTTTTACAATCTTGGTCCTCCATAGTGAAACCAATTTAAAATGCTACTTTCATGGTGTTACACCATATTTTGGAATATGATTCGAATGCGGGATTTGAAAAAAAAGGGTAGGTTTTGACTCCAGATGGATCAATTCACTAATTATTTTTGCCTCGGATTACGGTACCTTAAATTTTGTATATCTAAATGCTGTTACAAAATAATGATTCTTAGTAAGAAAATTAGTATTCCCATTGACTGTTTCTTGAACCACCACTTACAAAATAGGTTATGGATTAAATACAATTAAGTGATTTGAATTCTTATTGTTGTTCTTTGTTTCTTTCAGGTGGCGATGACCTGCAGCAGCTGTGTGAAGCCTGCGAAGAAGAGTTCCTCGAAATAATGGCACTGGTTGGAATGGCATCTAAGCCGCTTCATGTGCGACGACTCCAGAAAGCGTTACAGGAATGGGTCACAAATCCTTCCGCCTTCCAGAGTCCACTCACAAGCATGGAGCAACCATCCAGACTAACCTACAGCCCAGGGCCAGGGTCCATAGCCCGAAGTGTTAGCAGCTACCCGGCAGCATCCGGCCCAACCTCCAGCTTCATTGCAAACCCGTCATCCAGTACAAACCTGCAGTCGTCTTCCCTGGGGCACCTGGCGACCAGTCTAACGAGCAGTGTCAGTAGCAACGTGGTCAGTCCCATCGGATCCACCACTGTGAACCCTCTCCAGCTGTCGCCCAGCCTTACCGAAGATCAAGTCATAAAGATTATTCAAGCAGCTGAACGGCTCTCCCGGACGATTCCCCGACATCTGGAGCCACGGCAGCAAAATGTCAAGAAACGCACCACCCGCGATTTGGAACAAGTGATCGCCATGAGCGAACACGATCCTCGTCGGATGGAAGAGATCCGGAAGTATTCCGCTATCTACGGGCGCTTCGACTGTAAACGAAGGCCTGAAAAGCCGTTGACTTTGCACGAGGTGTGCGTGAACGAAGCCGCCGCCCAGATATGCAAATACGTTCCGGCTCTCCTCACCCGACGAGACGAGCTGTTCCCGCTGGCCCGGCAAGTCGTCAAAGAATGCGGTTTCGGTCACTCTGCCAGCATTCGACTCACCGGTTTATGGTAATTTCAATTCAATTTTCTTCAAATACAACAATGACTAATTCGAAGTTTGCATTCTAATGTTCAACAGTCAAACGCAACCCAGTCGGCACGATGAGTTGGATGCAGCGCAGCAGATGAAACGGGCACGACTTTCCAGCGATACCAGTTCCGATCTGGGAAAGGTATTTAAAATACTTCCACGGCGGTGACTTTTTCCCGCCAGTTAGTGCCAACGCTGACTTTAAAATGCTTTCATAGCCGCCTAATAGTTGTGTACACTTAATGCGTTTATTTGTAAATCTAGCTTATTATCAGTTCGTATTTCGGCTACACAGGCAACCCAAAAATTACGCTTATGTTTCTTCCGTTACAGCTTCCTCCCACCACGCAATATATGTGCCTTTGAGTTTCCGCTTGCGCTTCTGCCACACCGGAGGCACACTCACGCAAAACGCTTAGAATCCGCTTTAGTGCTTAGTGCTTAGGACGCAGAATTTTCTTCCAGAGCTTCTTCCGTTGTTGTTACTGTTGATCCTTGCTTATAGAGTTGACTATTTTGAGCATTTAAGTATCCTTTTTCTTTAATTATTTTATATTTATTTTGTTATTGATATATTAGATTGTTTTTTTTTTCATTTAAATTTTTGTTATATTTTATATATTTTAAGAGAAACGTAGCTAGTCATTTTGAATGTAGCAATTACAGTTATTCATAAAGTATCAATGAACAAATATTAACGTACGCAGTAATATTTGGAATATTCTGGTTTTGTAGCAGTACTGAAGGGAAAATTATTGAATTCGAGATCTTTATAAATCCAATTTCCCTTCTTATTTATTTTTTATTCTTTATTGATGTTGCAAAAAAACTGTTTTATTAAATACCTAAAAAACGTCAAGGACAAGTTTTTCAGAATACAGACATTTCCACTTAGAACTTTATCTCGCATTTTCGAGAATTAATTAATCTTCAGTCGAGGTCAAATTGTTATTTTAGGCTTACTGCCCCACAGCAACCTAATATAGAAAATTGACAGTTGTTCGTTGCTTCTCTATTAAGAGAAAATACGAAGGACATTAGGGTTGTATGTTTGGATTCTGGAGAGTTTTACCTTTATTATATTATGTAGTAGTCAAAATTGTAATTAATAATATTTTCAACTGCTTCAAAAAATCTATTCTGCTCCATCACGCTCATTCTGTTTCAAGTTCTGAGTATTTTCCGAGAATTTCAGCTGATTGCAGTACTCAAGAGCTTTCACTCAATGAAAATTGCATCCTTGTTAAATCGTAATGTGTCGTTATAATCAGTATAATGAAAATATCAATTCCCCCATACTAATTTTCATACAAACTTGGAACAGCTTGTGTTCAATCAGTTTTTATCCAAATCAGCGTAAATTTTTAGAGGATACTCAGACATAATCGAATAACAGTGGTGAAGCAAAATCGATTTTTTGAACCACCCTAATTTGCATGTTTATTAGCTTTAGTTTTTTTGTTTAAAATTACAAATAAATGTTAATAAATTCATTAAACAGTTCCCCATTTCACCTTTTCATATCCATCCTAACTCGAAACAAAAATTCTCAATTCTTAGCAATATGCATGTTTAAAAAAACTTGTTAATTTACTTACAAAGTCATTGATAAAATAAATATGGAATCTATGGAATGGAAAACCTGAACAATGATCTATAGTAGTCAAATCATACATCCCATTGAATCCGTTAGTCAATATTAATGTTGTAGAAATTATGAAATCTCATAAAAACTTCTATTTTAAGAATATCAACATGTAAAAGGTTATAATTCGAGAACTGTTTTGATTCACATTTTGATCACCCATTTTAGTGGAAACTTTCCATCACAATACTCTGTAGTTTGTTTGATAAGTGATTTACCCATTTATTTTCTAATAATTGCTTATAGCTATTAATACAGTATTATAGATATTTTGTTCTTTTTTTCTGCATGGCTTCGCAAACGCAACGCAAATTGAACAAAACAAAATTTTGTGAGATGATTGATAATACAATAATGGATGAATTTGGCTACAAGTTAAAAAAATCAGAAGTGCGTTTCCGAATCAGATATATTTTGACTTATAACTCGGGTTGAATACTTTGCTAACTAGGGTAACGGTACCAATAGTGGAGGTATTAGTAGATCCACAAAAGAAAATATTTTTTTTAAATTGATAATTATGGGAAATTTACTGCTTTATTATCTTAGTCAGTAGATAAACTAATAAATTTGCTAACAAAAATGAGATAGATGTCATTTAACATCAACAATTACCAAATATTGCTTGCACCACTATGGGTACACTGTTCCTTTGTTCCTTCTAACAATTTCGCATATGCCCAGTTCTTATACAGGTTGTGGTAGACTCTTATACAGAATTGTGAGTAAATCTAACAACCGCAGGTTGGATGAAACTTTGCTCGGGTATACTACGTGGACAGTTTGAAGTGTGTGGAGATTGCCCACGGTTCATACAAATTTTTGAGAATATATGAACAGTTGTCCAAGCTGGGGGAGGGGGTATCTAAAGCTGACCAAAACATGTCCACGTGGTATTTGGACAGCCAGGAAGTTTTTGGGATTTAGAAAAAAAAAAAGCAGGAGATGAGAATTTAAAAAACTACATTGCGCAACACTTTCAAATGGTAAATTTGGGCATAATTTGGCATTATTTAGAGGTGCTTCTAATTGATCAACATTTCAATATCAGCTGAAAAGTTTCGAACATTTCCTAAGGACTAACAGAAGCTTGAATAGGTAAGCGTACCTGCCTCTCACCAAAGCGGAGTTGGTTTCAAATACAATTTCTGTGTTCTAATTTTAATTCTAAAGTTATTTACTGCCCATGATCGCATATTTGTAACAATTGCATTTTTTACGATTTTGAGTTAGGCTCATGAATTGTCTTCAAATTGTTAGTTCTTTCATCTAAGTTGGTGAAATCTGAAAGTTTGTTCTAAAAATCTTGAAAAAAATACCAAGTTGTTTTGTAACATCGAGCATAGTGACCGCATAATTTTAACACAGGAAAATTATTTCACCGGTGTGCCATGTTCTTTGAACAAAAATTAGCACAATTGATTTGCACTCAAATATTAAGTGATGCAGATATAGCTGCAAAAAGAGTTTGTGCAATTTTTAGTATTTTTTTGAAAATGAGTTGGATTTTCATACTAATGCATATCACAAACTCCATCGTTCCATTTCTCCCATGCCTACTTTTGTCGATTGTTACAAATATGCGGTCATGGGCAGTTTATCGAATGTGTTGAAATTGGAGCAGGGCAGTGACCGCTTTGATAAGATTTGTTCTTTTGTTGATAGTGGAAGTTCGTAGGACTTAATGAGCCCAAAGAATTAATAAATGTGGCTACTCTTGTGCGTAAATATCAGAATGATTTTAGAATAAAATCTAGGGAAAATGTACCGGAAAATCCATCAAAATATCATTTACATGCAGTTTTATTCACGAAAGTTCCAACCATATGTTCTTGATCAAAACCGGTACAGTTACCCTGCCTACAATAAAACAATTTAGAGAAATTATTTAAGCTCTTTTAGTGGAATATCTTCAACTGTCGAGTCAAGTACGAGACACTGAAGATGGCCTCACAGTCGAGGTCGAAATACGGATCTGTAAAGATAACAAAACGTAGTGGAAATGGATAAGTGAAAAGTGCTAAACTCGTCTTGGACAGTTGAATAAAACAATGCCAGCCAAAAGCCCACATTTGTCCACATTCGTTTAAGTAGTAATGTAAATATATGTAAATATGAATAGATTTATCATCCTTAGTTAGATTTTCAGTAGATGTTTTTTTTTCGTAATACTAAAAAAATGAGTTGTGATGATGAACGCTGTAAAATTATTTCCACTTATTTTCAATTTAAATGTTAGGCTAGCATTGACATACAAAATCAGTACTTGACATAGGTACAATATAGTTTGGTTTGAATCATTTTAGTATCTTAGATTTTTATAGCAATATTATGTATTCAACAGTTTTAGTTGTTTCCACTTGAAAGACAGTGCATTTTTCGAATTAAATCTTTCACATACTGTGCATACGCACATCGAGTTTTCAAGCAATGTAATTGATGCCCTTTTCGGGTAGTCGATACCCGGGAAATAGCCAATTAACTTTGATTGACCTTTAAGTAGGTGTTCCTCAGGGTAAATTAAGTTTTTTATATGTAATTGGACATTTTACATAGCAATACCGGTCCAATACAATATACAGTTATACAGACTAAAGCCGGAGTGGCCTCTCCAGTGAGAACGACGGATGGCGAACGACGGATGGTGAACGACGGATACTAACGGCTGACGCATCTTTTCGTTCATTCGCCTCCTTCATGAACCGTCTTCCATCCACACCCCACCATAGATAGTACCGTACTATTAGTACGGAATAATTTCCTCTCGAAAACTCTAAGTGCGTGTCAATCCTCCACAACCATTGTCCAGGTCACGTATCCGGGAGGATACCGGTCTAATGAGCGTTTTGTGGATATTCAGTTTGTTGAGGAGGCAAAAATGTATTGGAGCGTCTTGCGGAGTATAAAGTACGTACGATTTCTTGCCACAATGCGTCTCCAAATTAGTCTACTGGTTTCGTTTTCGGAGGTCACCAGACAGTTTTTTTTTGTAAGCTTTATTAAGGGGGTTTTCTGCATTCCTCTTTTCTACACCATTGCTAATATTCGCCGACATACCAGTAATTTTTCTGATCCGGGGACACCGTGCCCGGTGGTCGCGGTGCTATCAAATGGCGGATCGAATATCTCTTCAGTTATCTCCAAGACTTCTGGATAGCCGACAACTCCTTCTCCATATTCAGCATTTAAAGACTTTCCAAAAGTTTCGTCGGAACATTTCCGGTGGTTGATAAAACTATAAAATTTTCGGAATCTCTATCGGTTTCTACAAATCCTTTACCTCGACGGTCAACGGGTGATACTTGGCGAAATTTCGGTCATTAGTTTCCTGGAGGTTACAGTGATCTCAATTCTTCAAAACTTTGTCGTAAACTATAACATATGGACAGTTGTGGCGGATAAAGAAATCTGTCAATATAGTACGATGCCAATACAGCTTGCAACTATCATTTTCATGACAGGATCTGGCCGATACCGGTAGTTTGGCACAAACTGCTCAAAGAGACTAGATTGCAATGCCAGCTGTTGGTACACAATCTTTGCGACTACTTGTGCCGTTGGATGTTGGCTGCAATTGCGAGTACTGGCCAGCCTGCCATGATGTATTCAATGCTTTAGGTTGGTTTGTGGAACAAATGGCATCAACATTTTGGTGCTCATATTAGGTATTAATCTGTACTAAATGGCAATCATGGCGAGAGTTCAGCTCGGATCAGCCACATTTTCGAAGTAGTTTTACTAATTTGTTGTTGTTCAAGTTGAAGATGGGCACCGTGCATTTCTTTAGCTTTCCATGAAGTAGAAGCTAGCAGTCTACTCAACAGTCAGTTAGTTGTAGTGAGTGATGTATCCTCTATCAGCACAACAAACTGCTCGGTGATCTCCGTTTCGTGCAGTGTTTCGGCGCACGGTGCCTGGATGTCAAGTACTCCAGCCACCTTTTTCTTCGCATGATAAGGTGAATCCCTCTAACGCCAATTGAGGAAGAAACGCTTTCCTCAACTATCCACCTATCAAGGTCTTCCATGTAGGTCCGTTTTGTTCCATTTGGCCACTCCGAAACTATAGGTCAACAGAGGAATGAAGTTATCGCACTGTTGCATCTTGAAATCGGTGTAACAAACACTGGTGAGCTGACGGAAGCCCAAATATTCGTTCTACTGATCGACATTTATCCATGTCTAGTTATGGCTTCCCAACGGCATACAGAAAACAAGGCAGACTCACGTTGTCTGACTGAATACCGTGGGCTATTCCTAGTCGTTCTAGGTCATATGCTTTCTGGTAATCTATGTAGGCCATCCAAGTGACGAATGCGCTAATTTACAGCCTACATGTTTTCTATTTTCTGTTGAAGAGCTCAATGAATACTACATACTCGTTAAAACCATTTTTGGAAAGTAGCGTATACGTAACTTTTTCAGATTACGGCAATAGTTGCACCCAAGCGTGTCTTTTTGCTACCTTACCTCTCCTCGGTGAAGTAGTTGTTGCGCTCGCAGTGAGTGAATTTTTTAGCGGTGATATTTGTACTCAGAATCTTGATTCAATACAGGTATCTCGTCATTTTCTACTCTAAACGTTTCTACTCACAATTTTCTGCAACAATTATTCACAATCGGGTGTTTACTAACACCAAATATATTATATTAACAATATGGTTCACTTCGAGTTTTCCCATACATCGAATTCGCGAACCATTTGCCGGTGATAAAAACAATATCTAGCGAGCAAAGAGAGATCTAAATATGTTTTCTTCTGGCTTACGCGAGCAAACCCTCCTAGCATCTTCCAAAGAATAGTCACGCATTTGTTCGTTGACATTCGACAGTGTGATATCCATACATTTTTCAATAAATGGATTACCGTATTATCGACTGTGTTAAATGTAAACACTACTGCAAAAATTGCGAAGAAGCAATGCAGACAAACAACAATTTTGCTTCTAACGTTCCAACTGTGAAAGCAGTTCCGCAAATAATCAAAAACTTGTTCGACAGCAAACATTTTAATCATTTTCTTCAACACAAAATTTGATTAATTATTTTTTGAAAATTATCGATATTATTCCAATCACAGTCGATTATATTGTAGAGTTGCGCAAATAGTTAAGCCAAGTCTACCTATTGAACTGTCAAATCGTCTACATATCAATTAAAGTAAACAAATGCCTGTTGGTAAGGCGGAAGTATTGGTATGGTATCGCCCAATTATTATTATGGCAAATTTAAACACAAGAGCTAAAATATATTAGATTTATTTTAGAAATAGCGTAGATTCATTTCATTACACTCCTTAATAAAGTAGCAACAAGAAACTGACTTGTTTGCACTCTGTAGGTAGCCTGAAAGCTTTAGAAGTGAACACTCCCGTAATGTCACTTGGATGGTGGTTGAGCAAAAATGCAAGTTGGCAACATAATAAGATGAGCGTAATTTAGTGTAAGCAGATTCTTCTAATCCAGTCACTTAAGAAACAGAAGAAAAAAACTAATTCAATATAATAATTGGTCGGGGTTCTGCGAAACCGCACCAAGCACCTTTTTGACTGACTTGTGATAATTTGTTGGGAAAATACGTATGAAATGCGCCGGTTGGGTAAAATGCGCCACCACGTTTTCTTAGTTATTAACCCAACTTTTGTCTCAAAATCCTAAGAGGCTTGAGCCAAAAAACATTTGTAAGCCGTTACACAAAAAACTTTGTCGAAAACTCTGTGTTTAAATTTTTTAAAACAAAATGTTTTTTGGCTCTTTCCGATGCAATTTCGGTGTTTACGGTGCTGACACTAATCTTTTGCATAAGAGTGTGACTATTTCTGTGAAAAATATTGGAATATTTTGATTATCATTTTTGGGTGGCGCATATTGCCCAGCGTCATTCATTTTAAATGAAATTGCACTTTTTTGGAATCTTTTCCTTGCAATATTGTTGGATTTTCTTAAAATTTGTTGGACCATATAGTTACTGATATGCGAGATTATTGATAAACACTTCGAAATTACACTATTCCGGATGAAATCATTATTAATTTGAGAGATTTGCTTAGGGGGCGCATATTGACCATCCTTTCCCTTCTTAGATAATTTAGGGTCTTATACAGCAATTAAAGTTTGCAAAATTGTAAGATATTATTATTATACAAGTTTTTATACAGAATTAGGTAGGTTCTTATATAGAATTTAGAAAAAATCTATCCACTAGTTGGATTTAGAATCTTAAATTACCCAAAAGTACAATAAATATGGAGATGGGTTTTCTTTCCAGGTATTTGATAAACATTTCGTAGAACTGATTCCTTGAAAGAAAAGAAGTTTTAAACTACAGAGGAAGCTTATTATTGTCGTCACTAGCAAACATAGATAGGCTGGAAGCAAAAAGTCAAAACAAACTTCCTACGTTTTAACAGTTTAACACACCATGTTTAGTAATGGTAACAAAGGAAACCGCAACGACAGTCTTCCTCTATAGTTTATTACTTCTATTCTTGAAAGCCATTTATTGTACATATGAACTGAAGTTGGAATTATAATAATTTATTAGATTAAAATAACAGCAGTTAATAGTTAAGGATCAACTAATAGAACTAATTATTGAACAAACGTAGCAACCAAATATGGTATTATTAGTAGTCTATTTTCTAAACCTATAATAAAACAGTGATTTCATAATACCAACACAAAATATATCAAAACAAACTTCAAATCCATCCATCAACGCACAATAAAAAACAACAATAGAAATTTTCTCAGAAATGTATTTTCTCACAAAATTTGGCTTTTGTACATGCACAACAACAGCCACATGGTTTTCACAGTACAAATCTTCCAAACCTGGCTCAATTGACTCATGTGCTAGATATACTGCTTACCGCTTATCGCTTCCGCAATATCAAGTACAGTCTTCTGTGCCAACATTTCGTATTTCGCACTTAGTATCGCGGGAATATTATTATTTCACTTTTTCAGTTATGAATAATTTGTGTCAGGTTTCATTTTTAAAATAATGACAAAATGTGTATTGCTGAAGAAACACAAAAAATGCGATGCTTCGGTGAGATTATTAGCAAAAAATAAAGGCGATCATGAGAATTTCCTCAATGTAGAAAGACTTGTTGATACTCAGTGCGAGATATGAATGCAATGTACAAACAGTTGTGTATTTTCGGTAGAAAACCTAATTAAATATATGTACAACGTAGTTAACTATTTCTTAGCGCTTAATGCACGAATTAGAATTAGTTGGAGATGGTGATACAGGAAACCGCATCCCACACTAACCTTGTCTATTTCTCAAACACTAACAACGATTTTTCCCTCATTTATTTTCTTCCCAGGAAAACTCCGATGACAATAGGGACCTTTCGACGGCGTCGCTGTACCAACACATGACGGACAAACCTTTCGACCTAACCGATTCAAGTAAATTTTCGTGAGTATGTTAGTGGTAAAGTTGACCCTTCCAGAGGAGCCGACATTTTGAGCCGGATCCATAAAGCCACTCAAAATCGAGTCAAAAATTTATTCGCATTTGGAAGAAGTCGAATTTGTTGCTGTTTCTGTAGCATCATATATTTAATTGTTTTTATAAATGAGTCTTTTTTTTCTGCTTATTCTATTTCAGATTCACTCGATCCGAATTTGATGACACAGATTCTCGATTTAGTTTTAGCAATTCAAGTTCGTCACCAGTTCAAGTAAATACCCCTCATCGTTTAAAAATTGATGATTCTCAAACTCACCCAATACCAATGCTTTCAGACTGGAAACGGAATCGACCGGGATCTGAACGAGCACGAATTTTCGGACAACCTACGGCACACGGCCCGATCGCTGATACCGCACGACGGCTCACTGGGCGTGCAGGTGATCTCGTCCTCCGGAGGGCACATCATTGCAGTGGCCAATCCGGCACTGGCCCTGAGTCCGGCCCTGAGCGAAGCAATCACCATCAAACGGGAGGCAATGTCACCGGAATTATAACAACTGCGTGATGCCACGGTCATGCCACGGATTGCACTGAAGATCTATGCGCGATAGGGTCTCCTACAATTGAATTCTGATTTGGTGAGGGATTAGGAACTAGTCTAGCAACTTTTTAAAAGTTCTCAATTATTCACGTACTAATGTTTTGGCAATTTCATTTAACTTTTCAAAGTTCTCGGCAATCGTGATTAATCACACTAAAATTCGACAACCTATAGACTGTTTCTTTTGGTTTTTATGTAGGATTTTTAATTTCATTTTAGGGCAAAATTTTCTGTTTATTTGTTTTTGAAACAAACAATATTTGAAAAAATACAAGACTGTGTTTATTAAAAGGTAATGGTTTTAAATCAATTTTATTTCTTTGACTTTATACAATAATTTAATGTTTCTACTGTAAATAAAACATAAATAAATACTAGCTTTATATGCGCCACTGTGTATAATTTGTAGCTGTAATACAGTTTAGTTATTCAGGGTTATTTGCATAAACAATCGCGAAATAAAGATACTTTTTGAACAACAAAGCTAAATATTGTACATTGTAGATTGATGGGAATTATTTCACAATATATTACTGTGGGATTTTTGCATGAAAAAATAAAGGAAATGAAGAGAAGTGTACAAACTAAATAAGACATGAATTTTTATTTATTCAACTTCGGAAAAAAATCAGTTTCCTATCACCGTCTCCATACCGTAGATCAGAGATTTCAATTTCCATGAGATTTGGTGTAAATATGGGAAGTCTCGGGGAAAATGAACAAACTATAAGTTATCAGCGCCAAGTTTTTCGTTTATGTTGAACAACATACAACAGCGCAAGTGCTTGAATGTTAATTGCCTTTTTCATACTTGCGCCTAGTGTGTCATCACCCGACATGGACATTAATGGAAAATGTTTGAAAAGTCGAGATCATCAAGAGCAAAACAACACCACACTACAAGCGAAATCCACAAGTAGGTCTCTCAAAAAAATCCCCCAAACCAGAGCTAACGTTCAACCCCACCGCTCAACTTCCCGGAGATTCCGAAAGCATGGGGCAAATCTCGCTCCAGTCGAAATGGCGTGTTCTAGTGCAACGATGTGCTGGAGGACCCTCACACCATCCTGAGCCCTGGCAGTCCCACCCGGTTGACACGTTCCGCGCCCAAGTAACATTTTAGGATTTATCATGATCTATAAGAGGTTTTCATGACCAGTTGCTAATAAAACTAATAACTCCACCAAAACCTCTTCCTAACATCATTAAGATAGCCTTCCGGCCTAATGGACCAATCTAGAAGAAGTTATTAAAACCGTATTAAGAGTAATAATAAAACTGCAATAAAACATTGTATTGAATTTGTTGATACTCTATAAGAGGTTGTCGTGACCATCATAAGAGTAACAATAAAACTGTTTCAATTTTATATTATGAATTAAATTTATTGTCATTCCATTGCCTTTGTTTTTATTTTCACCAGATAACAATATCCCCTTTTGTGTGGAAAATGAAACTTCTTATTTTACTTGTAATGGTTGATGTTGAAAATGAAGTATTGTTTTAGTAGTTCATACACCAGAATGATATGCGCAACCAAATTTATCGTGAATATTGAGTTTGTAGAAGCTTAAAATCAACGCGCCTCGAAATTATCGAATAATCACATGAAAATAGGAAATTAAATAATTTTCTAAACTGCTCAAAATATTTCAATTTCAAATAGTTTTCAATAAAGCAACTGTACTTCTATCAGAAAACCTTTGAAATAATTTATTTCCACTAATGAATAATCAATTTGATCGTAATTGATGTATTTTTTCAATCACGGCTATGACATTGATCATAATTTCAACATGGCGACATTCCTTTTTATGAAAACAAAAAATCTGACGATAAATAGCCCAATGGCTTTTGTGATAACCTCAATAATTCTCTTTGGTTACTTCACTTTTTTTAGAAATCGGAAACTCGAAATCATCGTGAATTAAAATGATTCTTCATCGCATTGGCTTTTCATGAAAAGCCGCAAGTCAATTAAATGCATATATTTAATAGCATTTCACATTTGTGTGTCTCATTTCCCAAATCTAAATCAAAACTAACTTATTTTTTTAAACTTGGGAAATGAGAAGCATCTTAAGTTTATCAGACACACATGTCACTCACATTATGTCGGTAGAAATATGCTAACCTCATTGTGCAATTCAACATCGCGCATATTAATCACCCATCATGTTTGCACTACCTGCACTCGCGAGAAAGATGGGATCGACTGACTGTGAATGTGTGTACTCACGATGACAAACAGGATCTGTCATTTGACACATGCTTGCTAGGCCTGTTTATGATAATAGGCCTGTCCAATGCCACACATCTCCTCTCTTCTCAAAAAAAAAATGCTGTCACCCTTTTCTTCTGCATGGAAAAAAATAACACCTACGACATATTGTGTATCATTCGGTTGCTCTCTCATCATGATACGAAAGCATCTTGCAGCAAACAACCATTCCTGGCACACCATTGTATTGTCAGCATCGAATTTCATAAACGAAGAACATAAATAGTGGCACACCTAAATATGGAAAGCACTCTCAATGAACTCCCGTGCAGTGGGCCTCTTGACTCGCAGTTGTATTCGCAACTCGTGAAGTAACATTTCATTTGTACTTCAAATCACTACCACTACTTCTACTTTTCTCGAATACATGTCCAATCCACTGTGCATTCACAGTTGTCAAACAACCAGCAACAACAACCATACCGCAAGTAAAAAAACAGCTATAAATCATGGCCGCATATCTATTCTCAGTTTGAATCAAACCTCTCGTGTACCTGTGACCTTTCGGATTCGCAGCATCAAACTACTTGTAGGCCATCGACCATCGATGAGAAAGAGGCTCTTGGATAAACTGTGACTCAAATCCACAATAACACGGTTCTTCTTGCGAGAGTCCCACCAACGCAGAGGAAGAAACACTTGAATGCGGGCGTCCCACCACGCAGAATTGTGATCATTTCGATCCACAATAACACCATTCTTCTTGCGAGCGTCCCACCAACGCAGAGGAAGAAACACTAGAATGCGGGCGTCCCACCACGCAGAATTGTAATCATTCCGAACCACAATAACACCGTTCTTCTTGCGGGCGTCCCACCAACGCAGAGGAAGAAACGCTAGAATGCGCGCGTCCCACCACGCAGAATTGATGATCATTCCGATCCACAATAACACCGTTCTTCTTGCGGGCGTCCCACCAACGCAGAGGAAGAAACACTAGAATGCGGGCGTCCCACAACGCAAAATTGTGATCATTGCGATTTGCAATAACACCGTTCTTCTTGCGGGCGTCCAACCAACGCAGAGGAAGAAACACATGAATGCGGGCGTCCCACCACGCAGAATTGTGATCATTTCGATCCACAATAACACTATTCTTCTTGCGGGCGTCCCACCAACGCAGAGGGAGAAACACTTGAATGCGAACATTCACCACGCAGAACTGTGATTCGTCTACAGCCACAACAATCAAACTCTTCTTATTAAACTCTATCGCTCGCCGAGACAACGCAAGCGAAAACGATTCTCCTTTTTCATGGATTGTCTTTTATTCTTCTTCTTATCACAGTTGACCGACTTTTCATAACGATATAAGTGTTTCCAATTCGTGAAAGGGTAATTTATATTCCATATGGGGATAAAACACATTCATAACTATATAATAACAGGAATCACGGCTATGTTGGAATACTCCTCAAAAGGGAGAAGTCTTCGATAATCAAAGGTAATTCAAAATATTTTATTCGAGATGCTAGATGCATCTGATAGTTCGCGGTGGTAGCGTTTGGCTGAATGCAGATGACGTTACATTTTCTCTTCGCAAGTTCCATCCAAAATTGCACCTCAATTTTTCCCAAAAGATTGTTGAAAAACATTCAAAGAGTACCCCGATCTTTCGAAACTTAGCCAACCTTGTGGCCGACACTAGCTATCAACAAAGTAGAAAATTTCTGTCACACATTCCAATCCATTGCACTTATATTCAAAGAACAGTACGAATACGTGTTTTTGTTAATTAAAACAATTGTAATAAAAAAAACCTCTTAAACATTATAACATTTAGTTTTCAAAATGAACTTGTTTTGAAAATAAAACCACTTTAAGTCTATCGCCAATCACACACTTGGTTAATCCATTACCAATCGAATCAAATTAGCGAGATCTGATCTAAGAAACTACTTCTCTTAACAAATTGAAAGAGACTTTGGCAAACAAGGATATCTGTTTGCGTTCCAACAAAAACGATACAAACCTACTTCATTCAATAAATTTGTGCATCATTACCCATCAGCCGACCAAAATAAACTAAGATAGTGAGATAGTCCCGCAGAAATAACTCTTTTTGGCATGTAATAAAGAGTGTTTACAAAAAACTAAAACATAATCGTCACAAAGCTTCAAAGCTTCAAAGTGCTTTGAAGGCGAAACATACGGACAACTCCATAGGGATGACAAGCTACGCCATCCATGTCACATCCTAACAAACAATTTAGGCTGAACTAGCTAGTTTTTTAGCCTCTTCCAATGTTTGTTGGGGTCTTATCTGAGTCACCAATATGCGAATGCAACGTATACAATTCTGATGGTGAAAATTATGCAAAACGTGCAAATGTGTAAACAGTGCCATCTGTAAGTTACATTCTGATTAATTAGGCAAATTAGTTGGATTTTCTTTAAAGTTTTAAACATGATATTAGGCGCAAAATTGTTTTAATTGTATCATGTAGCATTATGCAGTGGTGTGGGCGTTTTGAATCATTTTGTCCTGTAACATTCAAAATTTGCGCACACACTTTCGCAAAAGAAATCAATGTTGAGGTAATTTGACACTGGGGGATGAATTTATCCCCCAAATAAGAGCGAGCAAACAAAACTGTAAAAACCATTGTGAAAAAAACGGTGTTGGGTTCTCGGACAACACCCTAAAAGTAGAATCCCTCTCTTTCACAAAGATACATTTATCGTCACTCTTCTTACCGGTGCAAAAATCTCCGCTGCTTTAACTATTTCGGCTACGTCCGAAATTGTTTTCTTTCGCTCACTTCTATAAACATGATGGGTGATTTCATGCGAAATATGTTTATACACTCCTGGCAGGATCGCCAAATGTGCAATTCAACATCGCGCATATTAATCACCCATCATGTTTGCACTACCTGCACTCGCGAGAAAGATGGGATCGACTGACTGTGAATGTGTGTACTCACGATGACAAACAGGATCTGTCATTTGACACATGCTTGCTAGGCCTGTTTATGATAATAGGCCTGTCCAATGCCACACACTCATCATGCGTCTTATTGCATAATTCACGTATAAGTTATACAGCAACACTGCTTTCCAAATTCAACATGGCGAATAGATCGAGTCACGTTGAATAGTTTTAAAGCAGTGACCCAAACTGGTTTTATGACGCATTTGAAAGCAATAATAAAACTATTATTAAAACTTCAAAGCTAACAAAAAGTTTAGTTTTAAAACATGGTTTATAAGTGTTTTATGGATATCTCAAGAGTGATATAAAACCTTTGTTCGTTAGCATTGTTTATGACAACCATAAAACAATAGGCTTTAATTATTCCAATAATAAAACCTTATTAAAATTCATATAAAACCCAACTGTCACAGAATTGTTTCTTGGGCGGTCTACACAACGCTCAACATGTTTATTACCAACATGGACGACCACATCTCACAGCCGAACTCACTTCTGACCAGTGTAGTAAAATTTCATTTGCATTCGTTTGTATAATTTTCCCAGAACTTTTTATTCAGAAGTTATCTAATTGTGAGGTATGAAGAACTTCCCCTTTTCTCGTATATAATGAATCACAGCCAAAAATAAATAAACTTACGCGGTTTTCACACAAACTCTCTAAGAAATATATAAATTGACTTTTCTGATGTTTGTCAGTCTGTAATTTGTTGTGGTTATTGATATATCGATTTTTGGGGTACTGTCAAAAATCGAATTTTAAAATGTTCGGGGGAAATTGATCCCTCTCCATGAACTTGTTTTGATATAACTAGAACGTTGCCCGTTGAATTCGACAGCGCATGCAATCCTAGGATTTGAGGAGACATGATCCCTTTTTCACCATGTCCACTCAATAAATTTTTTTTTCGAGCCAACTCTTCATCAGATCTGTCAAATCTACGAACAATTAGCCGCATGAGATTTTTTTTTACATTTTTTTTTAATTTTTTCGTCAAATGTTTGTATGATTGACTAATGAGGGATCAACTGTCCCCATATTGAGGCAAAAACTTGAAATCCAAGTTTCCTAAAATTATGATGGATTGTTCGTATTTTTATCAGTACGAACCGTTTTGCATATTTTTAACTTTGTGCTGAGAAAAAAATATAGCATTTGGTCAATGTTAGGAGAAGTTATTTAAATTTTTCGTGGCCTTCAAAAAGATTTTTAGAAGGGTCCAAACACACAAACCGTACTGGTGGTTAACTCGTAAGGTTGTCAATCCAAAAAAAATAGTCACTACATAATCATCGTTTGTCTAGAGGACCTATACAAAAAATACGCTAGAACAAATTTACTTTGGTCTTGGTAAAACAGAGAGGGATCAAGTCTACCCACCTTCCTCTATAGCGCTTAAATGTGCCTACAACTATGTCTGGCAAGACATTGTTGTAAATGCTGTAAATATGTAATCTGAGGCATACTTCTGACCACTATCCATTAATAGCCAAAGTTGGGACCTTGGTGAGTTGGCACCAGCTATCCCGTTCACGACGAAATTAAATAATTTTGGACAAAACATTGTCGGTCCAATGAAGCAGCCGTGAACAAACACGCAGATAACATCCATCTGACTCCCAACAACTTCACGGAAAAATTTGAAATTCCAACTCACTGACAAATTGTCGATCTATATGAAATCAACAAAAAACACGAAGGACCAGGTTTCGACAGTATCCTGAACCTCGAACTCAAACAAATAAGTGTAATGTTCTTCCCATCATCCTGAAAGTCAGCGAAGCACATCCCCATCGGAAGCTTGGGAAGGTCCCTTACTCTCCAAAAGCTATCGACCCGCTAGCTTTCTCTCAGGATTGTCAAAACTGTTTGAAACGCCGGCTACTTGCGCCTGTCGAACATAACAACACCTTGCTCGAAACGCAACCGTATACCAAACAGGCCCGAATTACCCAACATTCTAAGACGTAACAAGCTTTTCTCTAAAACCTCTGCCATGACCTTACTCGATGTCGAAATGGCATTCGCCTGTGTTTGACATGATGGTCTGGTGTACAAACTACATCGATACCATCTTCCCAGCTACCTGATGAAAATCATAAACAACTATCTGTCGGCGAAGAAATTCCGGGCCTCATCTAGCGGAACTCTTTCGCGGGTCTCTATAACATCTCTGTATTGACATTGTGGAAGAAAATTGTTTACAGTCATTGCTACCCGGCAGAAGCCATGGACAGAATAACAAACCATGGCATGGATTGATATAACAGATAAAATAACAGGCAACAATATCAAAAATTTACGCAATGTAATTGCATTAAGCAATCATTTTTTGTGTGTGCTTATTTTCTTTTTCTTTTTAAGTAACAGGACATGGAATTGTTGACTTCTTTCCAATACTCGACGCATGTTGGTTTCACAATCGGTGATCGAATTTCGGAAGCAGATTATGAAGATCAGCAATTACTTTTTACTGCTTTCATTCTTGATAAGAACTGTTCTCACAGATATGTACTTCTAGAGAGAGAGAAAATATCTTACTGTCTTTATAAAATTTAGATTTGAGCTCGTTGTTGCATTCGAGGTCAATTAATCTCCATTTGAAACATTCAGGTGCATTTGCATCAGTAAACGGTGTTGAGGGACAGTGTTCTCAAAAAATAGCGAAGAGGCTTGAAAACTGTTGAAAGGCTTCGAGTTCGGAGTTTGCCAGCATATTCAACAGATTTGCAGGAACTGTTATCCACCGGATTAGGGTAGATAGATAGGGTAGTAGACTTGCAGCTTAAAGTTCATGTCATTGAGATGTTTAGTGACATGTACTATAGAGGCCAAGCCACTCACCCATTCAGGATCATGCAGCTTGGGCATTGGTTCTGCTTCATCTTGTAAAAATAATGTGATTTTCTTCGCTCTTAAGCAAGGTATCATGGTTTAACCAACGAAATAACACAACAAACCTCCGTATTCTGCTTCCATTTCCGTCCACATTATTCTGAATGTGTGTTCTTTCTTGTCATTGCCGGAGCATCATCAAAGATGCGTTCAAGCTCCTTCATACAGGTCTTAACAGCTTTCCCCAGGTCGATAACGGTAGTCGTTTTCTTCATTGGTATCAAGACTGCTAATTCCTTTGTGATAAATATGAAGATGATCATAAATTCCCCTTATGAAGACAGCTTTATGTACCTTATTTTTTACATTAAGTATTTTCATCGATTGCGAGCAGGTAGAATCAGAAGCAGGTGGCTTTTTCACGCAACGTACCCGATCAGGAATCCATAACAAAATTATAACTCAATTCTATCAATGGTTGTTATTTAAAACAACGTGTGTTATAATTAGATAATTCGATAAAAATGTGTCTTCGGCCAGTTTTATTTCATATCAAAATTATAACAACATTAGTTATGTATATTTACACAAAATAATTGCCTAAATTTTTTGATATTGGAAAAAAGCGGAGGTAATCACCTCCAGAATAACTTGAATCAATGTTCGATGACAAAGTTAATTGCCTACATTATGGATGGAAATCCGGCGTTGTAGCGTACCACATTTTTATACGTGATGTAAGCAATTACCATGAAAGTAGATTTTTGTACCTCATAATCATATCAACGGTTGTTATAATGTTGAAATGAAGGTAACAACCTCTGATATAATTTTTGTTATTTTAACAACTAACCAGCCAATTTTATAACACACTAGCTTTATGTACCCGGCCTTGCTCGGAATTGCCAGTTTGGTTCGCAGATTTTTTTTATAATCGGAAAATGATAAAACCAATTGGTCAACAGGGTAATTGTGTTTACTTATTGATACTTCATCATTTGATTAAAAGAAGGCTTTTGGAAACATTGACTGATTTTAAAGAAGGGATCGTGAGTTTGAATAGCCTTATTCCGGGCAAACGTTTATTTCTAAAGAAGGAAAAACATCCACCGATGCCTTATTCCGGGCGAAAGCATATTTTTAAAGAAGGGATCACACCCTCCATTGCCTTATCCCGGGCAAATTCCTACTTTTGAAGAAGCATTCACATCTACTATCCAGAAGAAAACACATTAATCATTGCTTTTCACTGGACACACCATTATTCCGATGAAGGGTAACAATAATCATTGTTTTATACCCAACAAATGCTTGCTTTCTATGCATGATTTTTCTGATGTTGTTCATAATTATCTCAAATGCCCTTCATGTCGAATGACCTTTGGCCGAATAGTGTTATATTAATGACCTCATTCAGGGATATGTCATTTTCAGCGAAATCTCATATTCTGGGATATGTATATCGGGAAGTATTATTTACGGGAAATATCATTTTCGTTAAAGTCATTTTTGGGAAAATGTTATTGTCGAGGATTTTCCAATTTTAAAGAGTTCGGGCAATTTGTTTTCAGAGCCTTGTACAATGTCAAAGAACATCGGATGAACTAAATAAGAGGGATTTTAAATTAATTCGTTTTCTAAACAATACCAAACCGCAATAACCTCCTGCATTCCTCCTAGCCTCTCTTTAATAGCTTCCTTTGGGTAGAGATTACGTGCTTACAAATTTGGTTTGAATTGACCCATGCGATAAAAAGGTATGCTAAACTGTTAGTTTAATAAATATATCCTCTCTCTCATTCAGCTATGACACTCCTACCCGGTCTGATATAGTCTTCTTTAGACAGAGAATATGGGTTCAGATGTTATGCTGAATTAGACGATAACTAAACAATACCCCTCTCTCACACCCTCCCTCTTTTAAAATGATCTACCCACATCCACTAAAATCGCTTCCTTAGGACAGAAAATATTTGATACAAATTTGGTTCAAATCGGTCATAGGGTTCAAGACTTACACTGAATTGATCGATAACTAAGCAATATCCCTACCCAACACCCTCTCCCTTTTCCAAAGAGCATCCCTAACCCCCATATAGTCGTCTCCTTAAGATTAAGGTTCAGAAGTTACACTAAGTTGATAGATAATCAAGCAATAACACCTACCCCCCACCCTCCCCCTTTTCCAAAGATTATCCCTAACACCTCTATCGTCGTCTCCTTAAGATAAAGAATGTTTGCTCCAAATTTAGTTGAAATCGGGCAAGGGATTCAAGACTTACACTGAGTTGATCGATAACTAAGCAATACCCCTCCCCCCACACTCTTCCTCATTTCCAAAGAGCATCCCTTATCCTCATATAGTCGTCTCCTTAAGATAAAGAATGTGTGCTCCAAATTTGGTTGAAATCGGGCAAGGGATTCAAGACTTACACTGAGTTGATCGATAACTAAGTAATACCCCTCTCCCCACACCCTTCCTCTTTTCCAAAGAGCATCCCTTATCCTCATATAGTCGTCTCCTTAAGATAACGAATTTGCGTTCCGAATTTGGTTGAAATCGGCCAAGGGGTTCAGAAGTTACACTGAGTTGATTGATAACTGAGCAATACCCCTCCCCCCTCACCATCCCCCTTTTAAAAGGTTAGCCCTAACGCCTCTATCGTCGTCTCCTTAACATGAAGAATGTGTGTTCCAAATTTGGTTGAAATCGGCCAATGGGTTCAGAAGTTACATTGAGTTGATCGATAACTAAGAAATACCCCTCCCCCAACACCCTCCCCTTTTTCCAAAGAGCATGCCTAACCCCCTACCGTCGTCGCCTTAAGATAAAGAATGTGTGTTCCAAATTTGGTTGAAATCGGCCAAGGGGTTCAAGACTTACACTGTGTTGATAGATAACTAAGCAATACCCCTCCCCCCACATCCTCCCTCTTTTCCAAAGAGCATCCCTAATCCCCATATAGTCGTCTCCTTAAGATAACGAATTTGTGTTCCAAATTTGGTTGAAATCGGCCAAGGGGTTCAGAAGTTACACTGAGTTGATCGACAAACTAAGCAATACCCCTCCCCCCACACCCTCCCCCTTTTCCAAAGAGCATGCCTAACCCCCCTATCGTCGTCTCCTTAAGATAAAGAATGTGTGTTCCAAATTTGGTTGAAATCGGTCAATGGGTTCAGAAGTTATGCTGGAACATACATACAAACATACATACAAACATACATACAAACATACAAACATTGAGTTTTATATATATGGATTTTGTTACATTATTTTTCTGAAATAAATAACTCCCCTTGTTATAATTTTGTTATGCATTCTCGATCGGGTAGTTTTCAAATCTACTGTGAGAACTGTAACTCTTCACCGTGCTTTACGACAAACTAATGCTACTGAAGCCGACAGCCGGAATGGATTCCCTAACAAGCTGTCCGAAAATCCGTAATGCCAAAATTCTATTAACAGCAAAACTGTGCTGCATTGTTCGACTACAAGGATGTTATAGATCATTTAGTAATCTGCGTTTTATCATTTAGTAGTTTGTCAACAACACATTCCAGAGGCTAATTTTAAAAAGTGTTGTATGGTAAAATTCTAGTGTAAAATTCTCTATCTAACAGTTCGTTCTTTGAATTTCACTAATAGCGGAGCTATAGAGCTAGTAGCAGTAACTTATACTAAATGATTGACATTTTGTTATCATTTAGTATGAGTTAGTGCAACTGGCGCCTGAACTCCGTTAATAGTGGAATTCAAATATCGACCTGTTAGGTAGAGTTGTAGAAAAACCTTCGGTTTTTTCTCAACCGCCGTGGGCCACAAAAAATGAAGCCAAGGGCCGCATCAGGACCGCGGGCCGTACGTTGGGCAGTCATCTATGCTGTACCCTGAATACAATGATTTTAGGTTAAACGAATAGTGTTCACTAGTATCGTATTATATAATCGTTTATATATAATAGTTCCAAATTCATTTTCACTTACTTAAACAAAGTTTTGTTGCCCACTAAATCCTTTCACAATCGATCGAAGCAGTTAATCTGACTTGGAATTAATTATAAGCCAATTGTACGTTTTGGTTGGATATAATACTTCTCGGAGTCACGATGTTTTAATGTTTACGAACGACGATAACGTCTTGGGCTTGACGTTCATTGACAGGGTCGGACTGCTGAGGGGTTGTTACTCACGACTCCACCAGTGGTGCCAGTGGCCGTAGCATCCCCCCCCCGTAATGAACCTCCGGTCCTACTACCGACTCTTCGATACTATCTCGCCCTGTACGACCATGAATCATGGACGTTAAAAGATGCAGACTATCGAATTCTCAGAGAGAATTCTCAGGAAAATACCGTGCTAATGTGTACCGTGTAATTTTTATCAAAGAACATGGAAGAAGACCTCGGCTTCGGGGTAGACCCCGCACTCGCTGGCTGTGAGTACGATGTAGTGTCAAAGACGATTATAAATAAATAAGTAATTCTATTTCTGATAATGCACGGTGTCTCTATGGGAAGATATTATTTTTCAAAAATCAGTATCTCTGAAACACCCACCACGCAAAAGTATAGGCTCTCCTCTTTCATATAGTGGGTAAACTAAAATGTTCTATCGGGGGATCTAGAACAATTTTTATTTTTTTCACTATTTTTGGTGCAAAATCCATAGAAATCTCAAATGATAGCCGATTTAACCCCCCTAAAAATGTATGGAAAAATGACCCCCGATAGAACATTTTAAAAATGCACCTACGTGAAAGAGGAAAACCTATACTTTCGTGTGGTGGGTGTTTTAGAGATACTGATTTTTTGAAAATAAGCCTCTTCGGACAAACACATCGTGAATGGCGTTCATTCGTTCTACTAGCCTTTGGTAATTGTGACGTCAATCGAGAAAAGTGCATGAAAGTACCAGCTGAATAAGGTCATCTTGAAGAACATCGGATTAAACCCAAGATCAAAACCAAGAGTCCCCCCCCCCCCAAGGGCTTCAAAACGAAAAAAAAAATTCAAAACCTCTTAGAAAATGTAACTTATTTTATTTAACATTAAAAACCTGAGACAACAAATCACACTGGCTCATTTACCTTCTGCTGAATCCAGTCTACAAACTTCGCCACCCTTGTGTAGACCCCAGGCACCTCCGCTCGTGCACAACCTACTCCGTACGAAACGACTCCAACCTGATAGTAGTAAAAGTCGACGCCATCCCGCTGTGGCAACATCAGCGGACCACCACTATCCCCTTGGCATGAGTCCTTACCGCCCTCCAACACTCCGGCACACGTTACCGAATCGTCGAATTGCTTCTCGGAGAAGGCTCGGTTGATCTTGGCGTATAGATTCCGACATTCCCCGTTGGAAATTATTGGAATCTGCAGTTCTTGCAGGATGTTCGCCGATTTGCCTCCTTCCTGCGTTCGGCCCCATCCGGCAACGAAAGGTGTGTATCCTTCGAAGTTGCGAGTACGAATCGGATCGCTCAGTGGCAAGCAAATTGGACGGACGGCATCTATGAAGATTGAAAAAAAAATCAGTTTTGCTAAATAAAATTGAACGGTGTACCTTTCAGCAAATTACCATTGAAAGCTACGTCATTTGCAAGGTACAGTACTGCCAAGTCGGAGTGGCCATCTTTCTTGTCATAGCTGGGATGAGTTTCCATCTATAAAAACAGATGACAGAAAGGCGAATACGGAGCGATTAGCATGCGATAATAAATATAATGAACTTGAGAATTAGCACGTAGGTGTTGCTTTTCAAAACTCAAGTCCAACCAAAGGGACTTATTCTACGAGTGGAGTGACATTCGATAAGGAAATTTGTTAAACTATGAAATTAGAATTCGATTATTTTTACCTCATTCGACAAATCTCACGTTACTTTATTCGCAAGAAACCATTTGAGACATAATGTACAAACATAGAATAACTTTCTTAGAAAAGCGCTTCAGTCATTCAATAAAACCAAAACACCTAAACACAACAAATACAAATATGCTATTTGAGACAACACTTCAACGCAGCAAAGATATCCAAATGAATGATAGCACTTTTTAAGATCATGCTAGAAGGTATTAACAAGGCGTCACTTAAACAGATGATTAACATCAATTTTACTATGATCCATGCTGAACGATTACTACAAATTATTTCGAAGGCCCCATCGCCAGTTCAATGGTGACGATGATTACCATTGAGAATTATTTCAGCACGGAAACGGTCAACCCTATCTTGTTCTAGAGCTTTCACACCTTTTTGTAATCACTTTAGTCTGAAACCTACTCACCTTCACAACGACCACATCGATGTGGTTTGTTTCAGTGTCGATCGATGTGTCATGCTCGCCTAGACGAACCGAGAAGCTGGAAAATCCCAAAATTGAATTATAAATCTTGCTTTCAAACACAATGTACGCATTAATACTTACAGATCTTTGCGTATGCAATGCGCAGCCGTTAGCACGTGACGATTAGTAATTAGAGATCCACCGCATTTGAATGATACTTCGCCGAGAGCATCCTTGTAGCCGACCAACGCCATCCACGGCCACCCGTGCAGAGCAGCTGGCACTCCCCCGACAACGCGGTTGTGCTCCACTTTACTGTAGCCGCATCCGGTGGCCGGGGTGGGAATTGTCGTGATGCCATTGTTTTTGGGCTGAGTTGGTCCTTCAGTAGAGGGAGCCGGTGGAGCTGGAGGTGTCACCGTCGGCGGTGGAACTGGAGGAGCAGGTGTATATGATTGCAGAGGACAACACACATTTGGCTGAATATAGTTGCAAATGGCGTTTGAGTCTTGTATGAACCTAATGTACTGAGGATCTTTCTGTCGCTGTAAAAACTCATTCAACATCACCGGGCAATCTCGTAAACCTGAGGAAATGAAAGGTTATCTTGACTAGGGGGTTACGAAATGATTAATAAATATCCTTACTAATGCAATTTCCTTCTTTATTATCCGGCCCAATGCAATCGGCTAGGCGGAGAGGGGCCAAAGTTGTGGGTGGCTGCGTCGGTCTCGGTGTGGTAGTTGTAGTAGTAGTGGTGGTGGTTGTGGAAGTGGTGGTCGTTGTGGCTGGAGTTGTTGGTGGTATCTCCACGAAAGGTGAACGAGTTGTTGGAGCAGGTTCATACTGAACCCCATCGGTACAACACAGTACGGGATACCCTCTGAGTACACGGTTCCCACAGTTACGTTGCGACGAAATTAAGAAATTTACCGTCTGTCGACTTTTATCAAACTGATAGCGACGTACTAACGATGGACAGTTCGGCAATGCCTGGCAGACTCCTATCACACCATTTGGAGTGTAACATGATTGGGCTGCAATAATCGCAAAGAAAAGCATAACAATAATTTGAATTACAAGAAAGTGTGTGTTTCGTTGGAGTTTTCGCATCGATTTATAAAACCCAAATCCTAACAATGATCCTTCTCCATACGATTCAGTGTTTCACATTGGGGTGGGTGGGTAATAATGTGATCAACTGGTGAGCTACACCCATACCTGAGGATTGATTTAGGTTCAAAGGGAAGGGTTCGATCATTAAAACATTTGCAGTAAAGAAGAACCTAAAACAAATAGTGGACATAAAGATAATAGCTATTGTAAACTTGTTTACTTGGTTTGCGACGGAATTATAGGCCGTTTTGATAAAATGATCTTTTTATTCGGAAAATTGAGTAGAGATTTTTTTCAGCCAAAACCAATACCAAAATGGGCCAATTTTTGGAACACATGATGTCCAAAGAAAATTATAAAGTACAGATAGCTGCGAGATCAGTTGTATTTCTTATCCGTCACATCTTGGCTTCAAGCCACTTGCGATTATCAGTAGACAATGTGCTGTGCAAAAACCTCAAAACAGTGCGAAGGAAACAATTAAAACTAATGACTAATCTTCAAAAATATTAGCAGAATTCGACACTATAGCAATAAAATGTATGTAACTATAAAACTTTAACAAACTTGGAAAATTGATTTTATTTAAAAAACAGTGTATTTGGAATTATCGGTACGGTTTATTTTACAACTATATGCGCAGCACCTACAAACTGGAAATATTGTTTATGTTGCTTATAGGTGCACCAGTGCAGTGCATGATTGGGTATTGAGTAGTTGCGTGCAGTGTTGGAATAAACATACAACAGTTTGGAAATTGGCGTCGGAAACATGAATACTATACAATAAGATAATGTACATACCGTAGCTTGAGTCAAACGGTCGACATGTTGTTCCAAATAACAGCGACCAACTATTCGTTAAGTTCACAGCTTCCCGCGGCGTAGTACAAATAAATTTCGTCGCTCTACTCAAGATATCACCTAAACAGTCGAACGGTGTGTTAATGAGAATTAAATATACCAGTCTAATAAATTGATTTTATAATAAAGGCCCTTCACGTAGTACATGACGTCGCGTCGGTGCGAGGCCAAACGTGTTCAGTAGCTTCAATAACGATCAACCAGGCTTTGTCTAGTCTAAAGGCTCCCCCAGACCTAAGCGGTTTCATCGCAGCGACGGCGACAACTAGTCGCCGCGATTCTATCGTTGGGTCGCTGCAGGCAATGCTCTATTTACGCTTCCATACCAACGGCGACAGAATCGCTGTCGCCAAGCGATAGAATCGCATCGCGACTGTCGCGTCGCGTGTGTTTGGGGGAACCTTAAAACATCATGTTGGGAGAAAACCGTCGCGCCACATCACCGCCGCCGACATTTTCAAATCGGTGCGCCCCGTTTAAAATTTATCACGCCGCTGATCTAAAATTTTCCACAACGATACAAATTTTAAAATGAAAAATATTAAGTGGAATTTACGTAGAATTTCTTTATTGATCCCTACAACGAGATGTCGAAACTCCAAAGAATTTTTCGTAAAGATACCAATGATTTCCTTGAAAATTTTATACAATTTCCCGTTTTAATTTCGAACTCCGTAAGAACTAAGAAAAATTTCGAGCGGAAATTGCGAAGAGTTTCCCGTTGAAATCTAAAGAATTTCTCTCTGAAATAGAATTTTTGAACGGAAAAGGGTTGTTCGGCACAAGAATTTGCTGAATTTGTAGAGGAATTTATCATTTTGACTATTTTCAAGACATTAACGGGAGATTATTTTGAATTTCGCCGAAAAAATCTTTAGAAAGTTCTTTAAGTTTTTAAAGAATATTCATTTGGAAAATATTTTTGGATTTTCCAGGGGAACTACTTTGAAATTTCGAGAACCCTCCCAAGGAAAATTGTTTGAAATTTCAGCAGAAAATCCTTCAGATTTTACTTGAGAATAGCATCAGAATTTTCTGGGAAAGTTGTTCCAAATTTCTGGAATTTTTGGAATTCATGGGAAGCTCCTGCTAAGTTACTGTCAAGTATTCTTCGAAATTTACACAGAAAATTCTTCATTATTATAAAAGATTGTGATCGGTAGAAGGGAATTTTTATTGTTGGTTTTCTCAGTATAGATTAATAAAGACAGCTAGTTTGGCCCAAAAATGCCATTTGCCATAACAGGTCGTCTGGTCGAATTTTTTTTTTACAGAAAGTGCCATTTTGACGAAAATGTCTGTTATTGAACGAGTAATATGATCAAAAATGTCCACTCGTTTGGCAAAATGGCCTTATTGTAAATTACCATTGAACAAAATTACATAAAGAGTCGTTCAATAATGACGTCAAAGGATTTAGTGGGGAGGGGGTCTAAGATTTTGTGACAGTACATATACTAGGTATACAAAAAAGCATGACAAAGGGGGAGGGGGGTCTAGAAAACTCAAAAAGAAGTGGACGTCATATTTGAATCGCCCCTACCTCTCTACTTTTTGAGTCGATACTGGCCATTAAGTCAAAAGCCATTTAGCCAAATGCCATTGGGCCGACTTGAACGTTTATCCAAAACTGTTATCAGGTCGAAAATGGTTTTTACCGAAAATGTAGTTTGGCCGACAGCGACATACATCCAAAAGAGACGAACTGGTAATTTGACCGAAAAAACAACTAACCCCTAACCGTAACATGTCATTTGGCTGAAAATGCCATTTGGCTGAAAATGCCATTTGGCTGAAACTGCCGGTTGACCGAATAGATCATTTCGGCCAAATGGCATTTTCTGCCAAATCACTTCCGGCTGTTTTTGCTACTTATCAGCCAAACTACATTTTTTATCAAACCATTTCCGTCCAGATTTCCAGATAACAGTTTCGGATGAACGTTCAAACCGGAACGGAAACCGTGCTGCCGGTTATCAAGGAATTCTGTGAGTCTTCTGTTCGCCATCCGTGGGCCTGTAGTCCAGAGCTCGCATGAGGGAGGAGCCATGGTTTTTCGCAAGGGGAACAATCAGACTGACCTACTATTGTTCCGGACATCAATTCTTTGTAAACCCCCTCAAGTAGAGCCAACCTTCCGCTTATCGGAAGATGCTTCATCATCAGATATCCAATATTATCCGAGACTGCGGATTTTCCGTTTCCCTTCCGCAGAGCAAACTCTGGCTCTTCAAATGAGGAACAAGGATGTTATCGATCATTTAGTAATCTGCCTTCGATCCTTTAGTAGTTTGTCAATAACTCATTCCAGGGGCTAAATTTCAAAATGTGTTGTATGGTGGACTTCTAGTGCAAAGGTTTATCTACAACTCTGCCTAACAGTTCGTTGTTTGAATTTCACTAATAACGAAGCTATAGCGCTAGTAGCAGTAACTTGGACTAAATGATTGCATATTTTGTTATCATTTAGTATAAGTATAGTAACTAGCATCGTAACTCCTTTAGCAGTGGAATTCAAACATCGACCTGTTAAGGAGAGTTGTAGAAAAACCTTTGCACTAAAAGTCCACCATTCATTTCTTTAGTCTACATCTAAACAGATAACACTGAACCAACAATTTGACGCCACAATACACGGTTCGAGGCCGCATCTCTCCATCCTCGAATACGCCCCCACGCTCGCCAAGTCGTTCTGCACCTGGTCTGCCCATCTAGCTCGCTGCGCTCCACGTCGTCTCGTACCTGCCGGATTGGAAGTGCGCACCATCTTTGCAGGGTTGCTGTCCGGCATTCTTGCAACATGCTCTGCCCATCGTACCCTTCCAGCTTTAGCTACCTTCTGGATACTGGGTTCGCCGTAGAGCTGGGCGAGCTCATGGTTCATTCTTCGCCGCCACACACCGTCTTCTTGCACACCGAATACTCCGAGTGCTTGCAAGTCCTCCTCGAGCATTGTCCAATTTTCATGTCCGTAGAGGACTACACTGGTCTTATGAGCGTCTTGGTGCGGTGGTGAATCTTTTTTGACCGCAGTTTCTTCTGGAGCCGTAGTAGGCACGACTTCCACAGATGATGCGCCTTCGTATTTCACGACTGACATTGTTATCAGCCGTTAGCAAGGATCCGAGGTAGACGAATTCCTCGACCACCTCGAAGGTATCCCCGTCTATCGTAACACTGCTTCCCAGGCGGGCCCTGTCGCACTCTGTTCCGCCCACAAGCATGTACTTTGTCTTTGAGACGTTCACCACCAGTCCAACTTTTGTTGCTTCACGTTTCAGGCGGGTGTACAGTTCTGCCACCTTTGCAAATGTTCGGCCGACAATGTCCATGTCATCCGCGAAACAGATAATTGACTGGACCTGTTGAAAATCATACCCCGGCTGTTACACCCGGCTCTCCGCATGACACCTTCTAGCGCAATGTTAAACAACAGGCACGAAAGTCCATCACCTTGTCTTACTCACTTGGAGATTAATTCCATCAAGGAAACCGAGCAAAGCTTAAGAGCAAATCAATAACTAATTTTGTTGTTGTAAAATCGCCTAATTTTGATAACTTAGGTTGATATCTGTTTGGTCGTTGTAATGGTTATGGGGCCCTCCTTAGCCGTGCGGTAAGACGCGCGGCTACAAAGCAAGACCATGCTGAGGGTGGCTGGGTTCGATTCCCGGTGCCGGTCTAGACAATTTTCGGATTGGAAATTGTCTCGACTTCCCTGGACATAAAAGTATCATCGTGCTAGCCTCATGATATACGAATGCAAAAAATGGTAACCTGGCTTAGAAACCTTGCAGTTAATAACTGTGGAAGTGCTTAATGAACACTAAGCTGCGGGGCAGCTCTGTCCCAGTGTGGGGATGTAATGCCAATAAGAAGAAGAAGAAGAAGAATGGTTAAAACATCAAAATCCATGGTAGAAAAAATTTACTGTGACTATTCCTGCTGTCGATAAAAGCAAATTGAAAAATAATTCAATTGAGGGGGTTAGAAGCAGAGGGGTGTAAGTGACATTTTGGTCAAAATTGAGTTGACTACAGCTAAAAATGCTTTGGTTCTCGAGCTTTGCCGCAATATGTTGTTTATAAAATATGTGAAAATTTACAAAAAAAAATGATTTTTTTGAACTTTCATACAATTTGTATTAAGTGAAAAAATATCGAAAAACTTTGCACCCATTTTTCTCAAAACTAATTTTTTGAAAGAAGGACGACTAGCTCCAGACTATCTTGAGGGAGACGCTCCTGTTTATCTTCATATGTGATGTTTATCTGAGGCCAAACATCGAACATGAAATAAATCGCCTATTCCGACTGTGTGCGGCCAATAACAGTACATCTCGCAGCGATGTCGATCTCATTATTATTGGAGAGTCGCCAATGGCGACTATAATCTACCGCGCTTAACCTGATCTTATGACAAGGCCTTGGATTTTTACACCAAGACAAATAAAGGCATTGCAAAAACAGGAGCTTGCGTTACCCGAAAGTAAGATGTCTAGTGATTTAAAGCAGATTCGTAATGTAGCCAACCATGGTGGAATGTTGAGCTGCAGCACAAACGCAGTCTTTCGTAAGGCGCGCCGCCGTTTCTGCGCCATCGTTCCGAAGATACACTGGGGTCGCTAGGAAAGCGTTAGGAAAGAAAATCTTCAAGCAAATTTCAAAAACAATTCTTCATCATACATTGAAGAACGAAAGGGGTCGAACAATCACCCTGTTGACGTCACCTTTCGCACGCCTTCCTCCCGATCACCTGTCGCAACAGCAAATTAATTTGACAGTTTCTTCCACTCAGTACATAAACCTTCTCCAGTGGTTGGAAGAAATTCTTCCGTCGTTTTCCGTCCGGCTTCCTCAAGTCTTCTTCCTCCTGCTATTCACGAAGGCTCAAAACCTCTTGGTGTGGCGTCAAAGACTCTACTGTGTGCGACACACATACTGCTTATAAAGTTGCATGCTATAGCGGCGATAACAATTGAATCATTTGTTTGAGAAACTGCATATATCCATTTTACACAATTTCGGGAAAACAACAAAAAACTGTTTTTGAACAAATTGGAACCGAATCTTTCGATTTCTTCGATCCAGAATAATACTTTTTGGCAAAACTCAATGCCTTGGGGCACTTCCAGTGCGAAAGCTGCAAACAGTACTCCATAATTGCTCTTCAAGGTGCGCGCACATATGCAGTTTCTCAAACAAACGAAATTGTTTTTATACAATCCTGAACAAAAATATATTTTTCATATTTTTTGCCAGAATACGTATTTTTGGACGAGGATTCAGAATATGTAAAAAACTCATTTTGGCCAAAAATCGTTACACGGAGAGCTCCAGCGCGTGCCCGTTTGAGGTTGCGTTGAGCAACATTAGTCCATGGTGGCTTTCTTGGAGGCTTTCGCTTCGGTACACAGGCAGATACACAATCGCGTAAGAAGAAATTGAAACGGCTAACCGCTGAATCAATGTCCAACTCATTCAAATGGAACGCTCAAATCTGGACAAAATGAGACAGAGCAATTGACGTTCAGTCTAATTGATTAATCAAACAATGTCCTTCATCACTAGCATTGCCCGTTGTTGCTTCAATTTTCAATCGAACTATAAGCAATTGTTTTTCTGGATGCTTGGAAGCTTGCTTCAATCATATACATAGTGTAGAGAACTACCATTTGATATCGACCTTGAACTGTTTTGCTAAAGTTCTTGAAGGTCTTCTGCACGCCATGCTACATCCAGCGGTTTAGTCTATATTTTCGAACATCAGCATGGACTTACTAAAAAGCGCTCGACAACATTCAACCTAATGGCGTTTTCCTATACAGTGCTAGACAAATCGGGGAACCGTAGCCAGGTGGATCAACTTTTCAAAAGCGTTGTCTATATTGTCTATCCGGAACAAAGTCATTAGTCGCTTTTTATATCTTGAAGTTGGATTTTTCTCCAGATACAGGCAACTTACCCAACTTCGAAAGTAGTGCGCTGGATTCGCCTAAAGATGCGCTAAACAACGCATCAATTGGTTTGGACAGATAAAACTTCGGAAGAAAGTTCGTTTCGGAAGTTCCGACTTCAGAATTCTAAGTTGGTGCTACGCCGACAATAATAGCGATAGAAAAACATGAGCGGCTTTACTTACCTAATTGGATCATTTGGTGGTTAAAATCGTACTTATTCTCTCGCAAGGCTTTTGTACATGGCGCCAAGTCAAGCCAAGTCCGGCAGTCATCTAGGTCTGCTCATCTTTATTCTTTTTGTTAATGACCTGATCAATAACTGGAACTCCGGAATACTGATTTAGTCGGACGATCTGCAAATTTACCGTGCCATAAAATCGCTTGTAGACTGCTGTGCTTTACAAAAAGCCATAACATTCACCCGTTGCCGATCTTCTGTAACCTACGCCTATTGTCTGAGTCACACAGCGCTTCAGAGGGTTACACCAATCAAAGACCTTGAAATCGTTCTCAACAGTAAGCTTCGTTTTACTGAGCATGTCTCAGTTACCACCGCTAAGGCCAACGCTTACTTCTTACGACGTAACACAGCACTGTTCGATGATGTCCATTGTCCATGCTCTCAAATCGCTATATTGTGCATTATATCGTAGCATAGTCGAGTATGGAGTATCCGTATCATTCCGGTCACATTGACCTCATCGATAGAATACAAAAACGCTTCATCATCTACGCTTTGCGCCGTATTCCATGGAATAATCTAGCCAACCTTTCTCCATTCCAAACTAGTTGTGCTTTGATTGACTTGCAACCATTAGCAGACCGTCGAGAGATGCTTCAAATGATGTTTATTTTCGAAGTCATAACGTGCAAGATCGAGTATTGTTTATATCCTGGAGAATCTTCGATTTCATGCACCTCGTCAACTCAGAAATCACCAACTGCTATGGACTCGTGTGGACTTTCACCAATTTTAAACAATTACTTGTACAATTTGTTGTCAGAGAAGTGTATGAGTTTTTTCTCATGAACACTCGGCAACTTCACGAATTAACTACACGGGTCTCCCCCAGGGCTAATGTTTGGACCCCCTACTTTACAATTTTTACGTCAGAGACATTGATGAATGTCTCATGCCGAATTGCTCGTTAAGACAGCTTGCGGATGACTGCGTTGTATCCGTTTCGGGGTCAACCGCAATTGATCTGCAAGGACCATTGCAACTCTGGACAATTTGTCCACTTGGGCTACGAAGCTGGGTATCGAATTCTCTTCGGAGAAAACTGAGATGGTAGTCTTTTCAAAAAACATAAGCTGGCAAAGTTCCCGCTCCAACTGATGGGTAAGACAATCACTCATAGCATACCTCGGGGTCTGGTTCGACTCGAAATGCACCTTCAGGAAGCACATTGTGTATCTGACACAAAAATGCCAGAAACGGATCAACTTCATGCGATCAATTACCGTAACATTCCCCACCATGTTCCCGATGCGCATCCCGAAGATCTTATGATGTTGTATCGAACAACCATTTTGTCGGTCCTCGAATACGGTAGTTTCTGCTTCCAGTCCGCGGCTAAAACACACATGCTGAAACTTCAACAGATTCAGTACCGCTGTCTCCGCTATTCGACTCATCTGTCCATGAAGCAGGAGGTTCATGGAATACCAGACTTTCTTCGTGCGTTCTTCCTCCATTATTTGCAAGCAAATACGGGCACGCCAGCGAGGAGAGAAGCTTTTTCACAGACGGGTCAAAAATGGATGACTCCACTGGTTTCGGTGTTTTCAACGTTTTTCATAGCGCCTACTTTAAGCTCAAAGAGCCTTGTTCCGTGTATACTGCTGAGCTAGCAGCTATACACTATTCACTCGAGTAAATCGCATCCCTACCTCCTGAACACTTTTCCATCTTCACCGAGAGTCTAAGTTCCTTGGAGGCTGTTCGGTCAATGAAACTGGTTAAGCACTCAGCGTATCTTCTGAATGGGATACGGAAAGCTTTGAGTGTCTTATCACAACGGTCTTACACAATCAACATGACTTGGGTCCCTTCTCATTGCTCGATCCCGGGAAATGAGAAAGCGGACTCTTTGGCTAAGGTGTTTTCAATATTAGTAGACACCGTTTTAAAATTAACATAGGCAGTTATAATACACCAAGGATATTTTCGATAATTTAGTTCTAGGTTCAATTATTCAGTAGTTTGTCAATAACTCATTCCAGAGACTGTATTTCAGAATGTGTTGTATGGTGGACTTCTAGTGTGAAAGTTTTTTCTACAACTCTGCTTAAAATTTCGTTGTTCGTATCCCTCTAATAACGGATGTGTCACCGTTAAATATAGTTTGGGAAAGTACTCTCAATGAAATTTTTCAGCGTTTATTTTTATCGATTTGTTCACGTGTAAAAGTTTTACAAATAACTTATATGTTGTTCGCGAGTATTTTGATATGCAATTTTTCGCTTTAACTAATATGCATTCAGATTCCCAAGAATCGATGAAAATAAATATAGAGATAAAAAATGAAGCCCTTATCTGCCTAAAAAACTAGCCATGATCATGAATTATTATATTGAACTTTTCGAATATTCATTAGCTGGTATTTATTTAATTAACGACTGTCACAGTCACAACCTATACTGTTAATAACCTACTTATACGGTTTGCTTCTGGATAATATATTCAAATCATTATCTGGTTTTTATTTTTTAAATCGTTCGATCAAATATAGTTTGTCACAAACCAATCAATAGATCACACAGTTCTTCGGTCACCAATGAAGCAAGTCAATAACAATTCTGATGTGTCATTGAATGCATCGATTATTAACATACGTGATCCGTTCGGTCTGTTCCGATGCGGCTTGTATGGCTTTGCTTGCAATAAACCCCATCCATAAAATACAACACTACTGTCTTTCGCAAAAAATGCGTTTCATTCAACACATACGCGTGAACACTTGAATACTGAACTGTCACGCGAGTTCTTCACCTTAGTTTGTTTTTGCGTACGGTTATCGTCAAAGCCACCGCTTCACGAACAAACGAAAGACATCAATTCCTGCGATAAAGATGCGAACCGGCTTTCCATTATGAATAGGTATCTATTTTTTCACACACTTCAACACTGCCGAATCAACTGAACTTTCAGAAAATATAAAAAGTCCACCGTGTGACCTTGCCATTATTGTACAGTATTTCCTTGATTTCAATGCGTTCATATATGTCATACAAAGCTGTATAACTGCGGCTAACTCTTAATGCATATTTATAAAACCATTTAAAAAAAACTTTGGTACCTTGAGGATGTACATTTTTAACTACTAGGGCAGCAAAGATCACTAGCTTCAGGATCCACATGTTTGTTGAATAATTCACTAAACCGGACATCAGAAACCTTTCCGTTGATCACATATCACAGCGAAACGCTCCCAGAACTTTCAGTTCTTATTCGATCAGAAGACGCGGCGAGACTGACCTAAACCCGTTCCTCCAGTATCAATTTTAAGCAAAAACTATTTACACGAATTGCGGATCAACGGAAACGACTGGCTGCCGTCACACACCAACACAAGTTGCGCGAACTGGCTGGCTGGCTATCTCCCTCATAAGCATATCGGCTAATTAGCACAGGCTGGAGGTGGACGGAGATCATCGCGAAAAAAAACAAAAACAAACCCCAAGGGTTGGCCGGCGGACGCGATCGTCAGAGTTCGCACTATAGTCATGGCGATCATGATTAGCTATGTGGAAGCGAAAACGATCAACGTTCCGCGGTAGACGAGATTGGAAGCATGATGATTTGATGAATCAATAATGAGTCGCATCGCTTTAGAGAGTTCAAAAGGGGTAAATTCCACCAAGAATAGAGTTTTATGAACTGGAACTGTTTTGAATCACCCAGTAGACAAATAGAACAACATTTTTGTATACACACAGATAAAAATACTTACAATTATCAGTTTAAAGCGGGTATTTATTATCAATCCTTATCGTGGTGATCATTATCTAATTCTCAAAAAACGATTTGATTGGTACAGTGCAGTTATCACAATTTACTTACCAATTAAACCTTAATATTAATAATAATAAATAAGAAATCTTCATTAATAGCAAAAAAAGTTAATAAGATACAGGCCGAAACCCCACAACCCACAACGATAAACATACAAATCTAAATCCGCAAAAAACAACTGGTGGTGAGGTGAAAATTCAAATAAAAAGACGAAGCATAAGAAAAAACGTGTATTTCATCTCATGTTCAGTTTCTATCTGTTTCCAGTTCTATTATTGGTAGGGGATTTTTCATATGAAATTTATTCAACTTCGGCCATAAGGTGCTTTAACATGTATACTTGACGAAAGGCTTGTAGCTTGTTTACAGTTTTACCACAACTCGACGACACTTATGCAGAATAAAATTCTCAGCGAATTGGCAGCTCAACATATGTAGGATTATTATCAATTACAACATATATACACGAAAACTATTCGTACTTTATTATTACCTATTCTGAAAAAAAATATTGCCTTTTGTATGGACAATGGAAAATTATTATTTCCCCGTAGTTGACACAAACGACACCTAACAAGTACCAGGTGTTATTACAAGTTCATATAAGGTTACCGCTCCTGGACTTCATCTCATAGCTCATATGTTCATCCCATCAAATAAAAAGCAATAAAAAAAAAGTTTCATATTTTTGTGATTTATTCAGCAACTCAATAAAAGCAAATCGCTACTAAATTAGTGAGTCCACTGTTTTATTTTATAACGGAGATTGGGTTGAACAATCGAATTCATTACTATTTGAAAGTTGTACGACGATTTTAACATTTTTTCTCACATAGGTTCCCTTACTAATAAATTGTCTTTCTACCTCAGGATTCGCTATCAAAGTACCTGAAAAATGTTCGAAATTTAAATTATCCTGCTCAGGATACACTTAACAGTTTTACAATTACAATTTCCCTATTAAAAACACAAGGGTTTTTGGATTGCATCAATTTGTGGACATCCAAAAAGTTATGTTTGACTATATTGTTTTCTAGCATACCAGTTGCCTTTCTTGCAATTCTGGGATCAATCGGGCTTTCCGAACCAATTTCCAGAACGAAAGAGTAATTGAGGTGCATTTTCCTATATAAGTCGGCTGGAAACCCCATAAAAACTTGAAATCAAATGCGCCAGCTTATGCAACAAACGGTTGAGCTGAAACTTTCAGAGATAGATGTTCTCATCCAAAGGCAAAATCCTGGGGGGTGCCCCGTAGCATCCGACGACTTTTTATATTCTGGGCAAATCTATTGTCCATACTACTAAGCTGTTCACAACGGGTTAGAGACAAAAGGTCGAAAGACAAAAGGTCGAAAGGACAAAAGGTCGAAAAGAACAAAATGTCGAAATAAACAAGAAAGTGAAACCGAGATAATCAATCTCGCACAATACAAGTTTTATTAATTTCTTAAATCAACAATATTTTTTATCTCTAACAGAGCTATTTGGATATTCATAATATTGTTTCATAGCTATTACTCCTTCTTTGAAAATTGCTCATTCTTCTTTGATTGATGAGATAAGTCAAGACAAAATTTTCAAAACGACTTATCTGCTTTTGTAAACAAATATTCAAACGACGATTTGACGAATCTGATAACTCTCCCACGCAAACCAACACTACCAATAGGTAGGTGAAGGTTTCCGCTAAATGTTGATGGTGCTGGTTTGTGTGGGAGAGCTATCAGATTCGTCAAATCGTCGTTTGAATCTTTGTTTACAAAAGCAGAAAAGTCGTTTTGAAAATTTTGTCTTGAAGTGTACTTCTGCTTGAAGTAAAATGCATTTCACAAACTTCTTTGGAATACATCCAACTTGTCTTGATCGACCTTTTGTCCCTTTCGACCTTTTGCCCTTTCGACCTTATGTTCTTTTCTACACTGAGAAAATTCTTTATATTGAATATATTTGTCGCACACATAAATTTTTGCAATTTGGCGACCCAAATATATACAATTTGTACCCACACATAAATTCAATAACTGCATATTAGAGACCACACATACATTTTATTTGATTATAGATTATATTTGTACTTCGCGTGGAGAGTGGTTATGTGTGCACTAATTAGAATCATGAATTAAATTAATGGATTTTTGCCAATAAAAATGTGTGGAATTTTTGCAGTGTACGTTTTGTCTTTTCGACCTTTTGTCTTTCGACCTTTTGTCTTTCGACCTTTTGTCATAGATTCATAGGAACAAGGACATCATTAAATTTTACCGTTTGAAATAGGGCTTCTATTCCGGGAAATAATTTCCCGGGAAATCAAATTTCCCGGGATTCTCGATTCCCAGGATGTACTCTTTAGTTTTCCGGATTTCCCGGGAATTTATTATGCTAAAATATATTGTAACCCTTTTCTTATTTCCGAAACAAGGGGTTCCCAGTTTTATAGATATTATTAACAAATAAAGCTTTTATCTGTAAATGCTACAGTATTGTACGATGCAACCCTAATGCGTGTTGAAGAGAGGCGAAGCAATGAATACGATTTTATCGATCGTACGTGGGCGTTACGCATTTGATGATCTGGCGACAAATTTTCGCCAGATTGTAGATATCTAGGCAAGGGCCGTGACGGCTTTGATAGGTTTATTGTCAGAGGGTATTTAAGACCTTCAATACTTTTTTATTCAAATCTCGAATCATGTTCCGAACATTCGTTTTTGTTTTTTAGATGTTTCGTTTTATATTGATTATTATTTGAAACAGATGGCTTTTAGTTTGAAACTAGTTCGCCACATGTAGAATTTTTAGTTTATAGACATGACTTTCCTTTACTAAATTGTGATTAACCATTGAGAATTCACAGAGTATAAAAGTTAACACATTTTAGGCATTGGCGTAGCTAATGAAAACTTCTAGAAGGCTAACCATTTTGTATTGTTCGCAAATTGGCCTACCAGATACGACTTAAATATTTCAAATGATGTTCATTGACACTCAGCCCTGACATAAAAAGAAAAATTTCGTAGCGTTCCCGAAAATCTTGATAGGTTCAGAAAACCATAGGAGTTGCGTTCGCCGTAAATGGAATGAAAAGCTCCATACCGATCTTTGAAGGTTTTACTGTTTTGCTTTAAACCTAGAATACATTGTATATTAAATATTGGATAAATTAGTTAGTAATTCAAAGATTACGATTCAGTAGCTCAACAATTCCTACGAGCTTTCAAACGGCGATCTAACCACAACAAACCAACCTTACTTTCATGTTAGGATATATTCTAGGATGATTATTTACAATACAATTTAACATCCTAATAAAACTTCTTTATCGATAATTTCCAATATCTTCTTCTTCTTCTTATTGGCATTACATCCCCACACTTAGACAAAGCCGCCTCGCAGCTTAGTGTCCATTACGCACTTCCACAGTTATTAACTGCGAGGTTTCTAAGCCAGGTTACCATTTTTGCTTTCGTATATCACGAGGCTAACATGATGATACTTTTATGCCCAGGGAAGTCGAGATAATTTCCAATCCGAAAATTGCCTGGACCGGCACCGGGAATCGTACCCAGCCACCCTCAGCATGGTCCTGCTTTGTAGCCGCGCGTCTTACCGCACGACTGAGGAGGGCCCAATTTTCAATATAGTTTACAAATTTAGCAACAAATTACCTTATAGGAATAAATTCAACGCATATTTCAAATTAACTGTCTGAAAAAATTCTTGCACTAGTTGTCACCTAACTTCATTTTTTCACGCCTACTGAGACGTTTCCTCTGGTTATATTTCTGTGGCTACAAGGTGCTTAGAAAAGCTAAATAAGTCTGTCGCTTGGTCTGTGGAGTTTTTGAAATCCATCAGATAGAATGCTAAGTCTTTCTTAGGGGCCGTACACTAATTACGTAAGCAAATTTTCTGGGTTTTTCAACATCCTCTCCCCCCATGTAAGATTTTTCCCATATATTTTTTTTATTTATATGGAACGTAAGAAAATAGCAGACCCCTCTCTACCCATAAGCGCTTACGTAATTAGTGTACGACCCCTTATTTATCTTTTAATGACCTCTCCTCGATATCTAAGAGTTTTACCGAACCTTTCTCCAATCTCAAGAAGCCTAGCATTATAATTGGAAACACAAAATTTAATAAATAAGATAATGGCAGCAAAATCCTTTTACTAGATAAATCTGCAGAAAGAAATGCCTTCGAAACATTTATTTTAAAGGCCGTTCAATCTCACAATACATCAAACAATATTGATCGATAAAGCTTTTGGAAATTTTAGAAATAAAGTCCAGCTGACAATTTGCCTTCGAAATGATCGCTCTAGATCCAACAAGACTCTAAGATCAGAAACCATCTCTGCTTTTTTTAGTACCCTGCCGTTTATTCCAGCAAACTTTGCAAGCAGTTACAAACGTCAGCCAATTGAATCATCAAATAAATGTTCAAATCATGGGTCTCCAGATGGCCTTGCGAGTAAAGGCGTAGGATTGCCAATCCGGAGATGGCGAGTTCGATTCTCAGCCCCGGTTTAGGATGTTTTCGGGTGGGAAAAATTCTCGACTCCCTGGGCATAGTGTAACCATTGTACTTGCCACACAAGATACATACTCATGCATTGGCGGGCATAGAAAGCATTCAACTAAAAACTGAGGAAATGCTAAGAGAACACCAAGTTGAAAAGCAGGCCAAATTCTGGTGGGAATGTAGAGTCATATAGAAGAAGCAGAGGCGTCGCGTCCGCATGTGGAACCTGTGCACTGCACATGTGGCAATTCTATCCCCAACATTACTATCCAAACATATACATATTTGAATTATGTGCATTTGATAGATGTTTCATGCAAATTTGACTATTAGATACATAAACGGAAAATATGCATGCTTTTTTATAGGCGGCATGTAATGTGAGGCAACCAAATGCTGGGATGGGGCGCGTTATATTTTTCTTTACCATACTGAACCGACCCACCGACACCACATGTTGATTCAACACGGAACTTCCAGCCGAAAACGCTTTGTCATGCATCATACACGCATTATTTTGTGTGTGTGGATCATCTGCTGTAACCGCAATCGGCGATGTATAGGTAGTCAAAGCGTTCTTCGCTTGCAGTGCACGGTTTGGTGCCTATCGAGAACCCCTTCAAACAGCGCATGCGCGAATCGGTAAACAAAATCGAAAGAGAGTAAAGCGCGCGCATTTCTGCTCCCTCAAAGCGCTCCATAAAGGCTCCCCCAGACCTAAGCGATTTCATCGCCGCGACGGCGACAACTAGTCGCCGCGATTCTATCGTTGGGTCGCTGCAGGCAATGTTCTATTTACGCTTCCATACCAACGGCGACAGAATCGCTGTCGCCAAGCGATATAATCGCGTCGCGACTAGCGCGTCGCGTGTGTTTGAGGGAACCTTAACGAAAGTTCCGCGTTGAATAAGCACCGCGAAGCAAAAGCGCTTATTTGATATTGAATGCGATGGCCAGTTTACATATCCACTAATCCTGGCGACAATGTACTGTCCGATAATACTAGCGCGACATTAGCTCAATTTAAACAGAAATTTTCATCTTTAACAAGAGTTTGCAGTAAATCCTGTTTACAAATACGCTTGTTATATTCGACATTGAAGTATCCGACAATATTAACATAATGTAAGCAGACATTTCATCTTCTGATGAAAATCAGAATTACCGAAAATAAAACGGGTCAACATTTTCAAAGAAATTTATTTCTGAAGGTTTTTTTCGAGAAATACAGTATATTTAGTGCGGTAAGACGCGCGGCTACAAAACAAGACCATGCTGAGGGTAGCTGGGTCCGATTCCCAGTGCCGGTCTAGGCAATTTTCGGATTGGAAATTGTCACGACCTCCCTGGGCATAAAAGTATCATCGTACTAGCCTCATGATATACGAATGCAAAAATGGTAACCTGGCTTAGAAACCTCGCAGTTAATAACTGTGGAAGTGCTCAATGAACACTAAGCTGCGAGGCGGCTCTGTCCCAGTGCGGGGATGTAATGCCAATAAGAAGAAGAAGAAGTATATTTAGTTAGGGATGGGGGTACGTCAAATGTCAATGGTCCACACAAATTTAATAAAAAAAAACTATGAGGAAATTCCATGCTGATGGACGGAAAATTGTTCGACATCTGTCCAGTCCAGAATATTGATCAAAGAAATAAATTGTAAATAGAATAATTATTAATTGAGAAGAGTTAAGGCTATGAACTTCATTGTTTATTGTATAGACTTTATTTTTCTGATGTGACATGCTAATTCAAGTTATTATTAGTAACTTTGCATGATTGATATAGTCCAATTTCCTTTTCTCTATTTAAAACTTCGTCTTATTTTACGAAATAACTCAAATTAGAATTGAAAGTGCCAGCTCAATAATTTCCGAATAGATGTATGTCTTATTTGTCACATTGAAAACGATTCTGGTGATAGTAATTTTTAATTTTACGAACTATCACTTTTAAGCTTAGTTTAGTTTGAGTGAATTCAGAAAATAAGAAGTAGCTAAGAACCAGTTAGATGCAACAAAATAAGCAAAACTTATTGAGAAACGCGCTGGAAAATGACTCGTTTATCATTTCAGGTACCTTTTATGTGTTTTTCTCGAAATATTAAAATAGTGCACAGGTTGAAGAATTTATCACGCGACGCCTCTGAGAAGAAGAAGAAAAATAAAAATGTTCAGATGCTCAGCACAGACAAAATCCCACTCGCAGTTTCCTTCCATGATGCAAACTTATTGGCGGTACGGAGACGAACAAGTTTGGTCAGCAGCATGCTGTGGTTGATGTTATCAAAGACAGCATTAAGGTTTTGAAAGCATCTACTCGAGCTTCGCTTTCCATAGCATTCACGCAGGTATTACTTATACACCCAACCAGTGGATGTAAAATTTTCTTACAATTCTGTATAAGAACCTGCTCGAATCTGTATATAAACTGGGCATATGCAAAATTGCAGGATTTTTATACAAATTTTGTATGAGACCTTACAATTTTGCAAGCTTTTCTAGCAATACCTGTATAAGAAGCTTACAATTTGTGTAAAAGAATCTAACAATTTCGCATATGCCCAATTCTTATACAGATTTTGGCAGGTTCTGATGCAGAATTGTTAGAAAATCTGCCATTCGGTGGTTGGGTGTAGATAATAGTTCTGCCAAGATTCAGTGACCCATTTCAGCATGTCTGGTTTGATGCCAAGACATTTCGCCGAATGCGAGTTATTAAGACAAGTTATTTATGGCGTTTTTATTTTCCGTGGGTCTGTTTCCTCACGAGTGACAACAACCAACGCCATGAAGACGATTTCCACGCGTGAACCATACATATCGTGGCTTTACTAAGGCGTGTCCAAATAATGTTTGCCTTAAAGACTGCAAACGTGTAGCCATTATTATTTCATTTTTAGCCTTCTTGCTTCTCTCTAATTTACCTTTTTCTTACTACTTCCTTATTAATCTTTTCCCCATTAATGTTTTCATTTATCCGTTTTATTCTTCATCCTCCCTTCTTTCTTATTACCTTTACTCTTCTTTCTTATTCGCTTTTCTCTACTTACTGTTTTTTCTTCTTCTTTTTTGTTCTACTTTCTCCCTTATTTATCTTTGCCCTAAACATGCGATTGGTCACAAGCATTGCCCACTAATTAGGTAGCAGAACATTATGCCAAATTTCAGTTAGAACCACACACATTTAGCCAAATAATGGAAAATGTTTAGAGAAAAAATCGGATGGTAATATTGCATTAATTATCCATTAATTGATCTATCGGCCTGGTCTAGCATCTCTCGGATAGAAAATAATCTTAATTTTCTTGGCAAAATGCTCTCAGATGTCTGTGCTTGCCAAATTCCAGGCATAGAAGACAATTAACATCAATGTAATAGTTCTAGTTGGAAAAAACCACCCGGATGTATTTTTTTTCTAGATAAGTATCATCATTCATTTAGTTGTCGACCAAAACATGTAGAACTTTATTTATGACAAAACTCTGATGAATGCAACAACGATTTTCCACACTAGCAATGATTAACAAAATTCACCTTTAAGATCCTAAGCAACTATCTAATGAGCAAACATCCGTTTGTAATCAACCTTAGACTTGATCCTTCCACTTTACGCAGTAAAAGTGCAGTGACACTTATTGCTGATTCATTCATAGTTGATCGATGCACAACATGCATTCCACACCTGGAAAACCCGACGTCACTAAATACTGAGATGAAACGAAAGGAATCACCATTCGACAGCGAAGGAAGAATGTAATCTACTAGAGAAATTATGCCCGAAGTAATTTCCCAGCGCGGAATACTTAGTCACAGATAAGCAATGTTATTGTTTATGATCATCAAAACGGTATGGGGGCTGTAATGATGGAAGTAAATCACCAATAAATGATGTAAGATCAATCAGATAATGTGCTCAGAGGGGCACGCTTCAAGAAGCTTTACTACGAACAATGTTATTCAATTGCATCGTCTTTTCTGCTTTCTGTTATTACCATTACATCCCCAACTGAAACACTGCTGTCGCACAGACTGAAACTGAAACGCAGCTTGTAGAACTACATTTTCCCAATATCGCATTACCATCCCTTCGAACCCAGTAACTTTCAAACAGATCTTAGTATCGGCGCCATGAAAGTCTCCACTTATAGTCCCTAGTTCATTTAATTTATTACTGAACATACTGCACTGATAGCCATAGAGCCACAGCTATAAATATTAATGAAACGTGATTAATCGATCACGATTATCGATTGTGTCCCCTTATGTCCCCCTTTGGTTGCACTTATCCCAGATGCCCTTTCGGTCACAACAAAACCACCGCAACTTGGGCTGGTGTAAAAATTGAATTTAATAACCAATAATTAACTGATTTTGCAATGGCTCAATCGGCACCTATGTGCTAAAAGTACTAAACGGGAATTCTTCCAGTAATGTGTTATTACTGTCGAAGCTTATTTAAATACGGGAGGAGCTGGGGTTTGGTGAGACAACTCTGTAATCCAAACAGGAGAATGACGCAGTTTACACGCATGTTGATAATTGGTACAAAAACACATTCTAGTTAACCTAGCAAAGGTATGATATTGGAGATAATTGAGATGTATGATTGAGCTTTGTTAAACGTCCGTTACACAAATAATCAATGTATAATATTTCAGAAAACGGTTCTTAGTTGAGTTTCACATGGTATCTTTTAGAAATCTCATCTTCCTGTACTTCTCTACAGACAAGTTAAATGATTATGGGTTGTTCTATGTCAACTTTAACCTGTAGTAGGTTCTAAAACAGGAAAATCCATATTATAGGTTACTTGCTATTATATATCACATTCAAGTGAAAATATTGGTAGTCTAAAGAGCCTATTAATTATATGGTTAACGGATATTTTTTGACACTTTTTTAGGAAGACCACGTCCTTATAAATGCCAAAGTTCTTTATCTTCTTCTATTTCTTTATCATCTTTATTGGGAGCAAGGAAAAGCCCGTTCGAGTAGTGCATCAATAAGCACTTTATCGAATGGGCGTAAAACTTTCTTATCTTTTGTATCAACAGAAATTACATATACTCAAAATGATACAATATTGCCTGAAATCTAGATTTACTATCTAACACAGGTACAACTCAGAAAAACGATCACTGTTACATACAATAAAAAATAAAAACTAAATGCATAACGAGTAGAGGTTGATGCGGTGCGTGAATCTTTTTTTCAACGTCGAGGGTGGAAGATGAAAATCGGATTCCGTTGAACAACGATTGAATGTCCTTGGGTTTATTATGCCCATAATTTGCGCGTGTACCATGAAGAAAAAAGAAAGGTATAGACCGGAGCTGTCTTTGGGGAGTATTTACATCCAAACTTGATAAAAGACCAGGGCAATCAATTTGGAAAAAATAAGATCGGAAACATAAAGTGCCCTGGAGAGATTCTCTTCAAATGTAGGAACGTACTCCGCTCCCTGCTTACATTACTAGAATATAAATTCATCGTAGTATAAGCGAAAAATTGTATAAGAGAAAATTACACTTATCCACTGTTTTTAACCTTTTTTCTCAAACCAAGGTTGGAGTGGCCTGTGCAGTGCATGAAAATCTTCTCAATTCAGCTATGTCCATGGCTGCACGTCGCCAACCACACAGTTTGCGGAGGGTCCGCAAGTCGTCTTCCACCTGATCGATACACCTTGCTCGCTGCGCATCTTTTGCTACCGACGGATCGTTGTCGAGAATCATTTTCACCGGATTACTGTCCAACATTCTGTTTACGTGCCCGGTCCACCGCAGTCGTCTGATTTTCGCGGTGTGAACGATAGATAGGTTTACCAACAGCTTATGCAACTCGTGGTTTATTTGCCTTCTCCACGCACGGTTCTTCAACTGCACTCCACCATACATGATACGCAGAACTTTCCTTTCGAACACTCCACAAACCCGTCCAGTTCTCGTGTTCGTAAAGAACTACCTTGCAAATGAGTGTTTTGTAGATAGTCAGTTTGCCACGATGCGTCTCCGAATTTCTCTGATGGTATCATTATCGGAGGTGAGCCCAAGTACACGAAGTCTTCAGCCACCTCAAGTTCGTCACCACCGATACCAACTCGTTAGTCATCACATTATCCTCTCCAGGCGCATTACATTTATTTCTAGGTAAAAACGAAGGTGTAATAAATTGATTGCAGCAGCTAAATCATCAATTCAAATAAGTAAATATTAGGAAATACCTCCAGGAACTCCTTCGCAAATTCACCAAGAAATTGCTCCAGCAATTCCATCAAAAATCAGGATTTCCATCAGAATTTTCTTCCGGTTTTCCCTCAAAAATTCCTCCAGGGATTTTTTCCGAAAATCCTCGATTTTTTCAAAATCGCGTTACCGCGTTAAGCAAACATTTAGTTTGCTTGGACCTAGCAGCCAAAGTACAGGTACTTTAAATTTCAAACCGATGCTAGTGAACCAACCATGGACTACAACATGATGGACAACAAACGGCCAAGTTAAGCTTTTTGATGCATATTCTGGCAAAATAATTTTTATGGTGGGGTTCCTGTATTCATGTATCTACTGAAAACACATGATACTGCCTTTGACGTCCCTACGCCTGGGCAGTGGACGTCCGCACGCCCCTAACTAGCTCACCTCCTAATATGGAATTCTCAGGGTCGGCGACTGCTTACTTGCTACGGGCGAACACACAACGAACCAAGCAACTGAAAACGCAAGCGGAAAGACACAAGACCTTCAGGACCCTCTTCCAGAGAAATAAATTGACGACCACAGTAGAATAAGCTTAAACATCTATTTATTCTAAATTTACAGTAGGTTTGACATCATAGCGGGGTAATCGGGTTCTCGATGCGGCCGTTCGGGATCCGTTGGGGCCCAAAGATGTTCGAGCATGCAGAAGAGATAGAGAGAGAGAGAGTTGTTTGGCTGATAGGCGGTTACCTTTGCTGCAACCAGCTTTCGTGTTGGATGTCAGGAGTTCGTCTAGTCCACTCTTGGCGACTCCGTTTTCGTTCCGACGTTCCGCGTGCTCACCTCCGGTGTGGTGACTCATCGGATTTTGGGTTCTAGTAAGCGGGGGCAAGCCCGCCGGACCTTACTAGACCCTCACCTCCAAGGCTTTGGTCACCACTTTCCGGGGCGTGTGGTGTGGCAATTACGTCAGGCACAACGACCACCAGCACGGGACTCGCCGAAACTTGCCTTCTGAGAACACCGCTCAGTGAGGACACTTCCCGGGGTTCCGGGGCACTTCTCCACCTGTCTTTTCGGGCCAAACGTGGCCAATTCGCTGCGACGGAGACAAGGCAATCTGTACGTAAACTGGTACACATGGGGTTCGGTGGCCGGTACTGCAATCCACTGACACGTGGTCCACAGCGTAGGCTTGTAGCCGTTTATCGAGATCCTTTCACGCTTGGCCACAGTTTTCGCCGTCCACTACTCTGCGCACGCGCTTCGCTGTATCCCGTTTTTGTTTTCGGAACCGTTTGCACCGTATAAAAAACCTGGAATCGCACGGGAACCGTAAAAAAAACTGGCGTCTATCGTCACCTCGATATTGTTCTCTTCCTCACTTTTATCCGGCGTTCTTCTCCTCTCACACCAGAGTCCCCAACTTTCTTTTCCTTTTTTCTTCCTTCTCTCCCTTCTCTTCTCTCCATCCCACTCTCATCTCTTGCTCCTTCGTTCTTCCCGCTGCTCATACTACCAACTTTTGAGATCTATCAATTATTTTTTTATACGAGGGGCTACAATCTTTATTTTGAGTTGACGGTTTTTTATAGCAAAATAATTCTTATTTATTTAGTTACTAGTATTCTACATATGTGTGGTTTTATTTTATTTTTGTGTAGGTTGTATATAATTTTGAGATCAACTGTGTTTATATAGATTAAGTCAAAGTACATGTCTAACATTTAGAAAAAGAAAATCATGAAACTTCACTAGTTTTATAACTTTTCAAAGCTCAAATTCAAAAATTAACTAAATGTAGGTTATCCTCCTAGCCTTAACTGTCCACCCTGAATGCCGAGTGCCGGTTTTCTATTGTTCCAAGCCGTTGGTAACACACCTTCGAAAAATGCCCTAGAAATTCTTTGGAAATTCATTGGAATTTTTGTTTTATATTAATTTGAAAATTTCTCTAGGAAAGCTTTTGAAATCGTCTTAAGGAATATATCTTAGTCAAGGAATGTAATTGTCGCTGAAAAATGCGAAAACCAAGCGACAAAAGAGAATAGCAATAATTATTTGTCCTCATCTGCAGAAGATAAAGACATTGTTGCGTTCCATTTTATTTGCAACAAACATGGAGAGGTAATTGTTGTGAACTTTTCAAACTGCGATAACTTGTATATTTCAGAAGTAAAACACAAATCATGTGTACAGATTGTTAAAGCTATGTCTAAGCTATGATAACTGATACTTATTTAACCAAAAACATAATCGGAAACCGACTACTTCTCAAAATGCGCGGCAGGCGATCATTGTCCTATTCTGTTGCAGTTTGGGACAAACGCTTATTGCGAGTAAAGTTTGTCCCAACATTTACAAGAGAGGACAATGTTGTTGTCATTGGCAATGTTGTTATTTTACATTCCTTGATCTTAGTTGATATTCCTACGTTGCTCCGATATATCTCAGGTGTTTTTAGTCCGATTGTCATGATTCTTTCCAGTTACAATCTGTAGGATATCAGGATTTCGTTAGCGAGTACAGATTGTAAATCCGTACATTGGCCCAGCCGGAATAATCCGTTCCACGTTTTTTTGCATTTACAAGTTATGTCGCAGCTTGCAAGTCGTATCGCACTGCTTGTATGAAAGCCGTTCGAATTGAAACAATAGTTAGTTTTAACTGTGTTTCTTAAAATCCAGTTTGTGAAAAACGAGCAAGAAAAATAAATAACTAGAAAACGGGATTAGAATTTGGATGATTTGTGCAGTTGATAAGATTATGGTCACTGGGGGAAGCGAAGTTGGATCGCGGCGCATGTGCGCTGGCCAGGTTAAAAATTGCAATCTGGACTGGTAAATAATGAATTACTTGACGATATATCAAATTTTGGAATTTAGGAATTCAAAATTCAGGATTTATTTAGGGATTTATATTGATTTATTTAAGTATGAGGGATAATCGATAAACAAAAGTTATTACAGTCGCCTTTTCACATCTCGATATTGAAGGGACCATCGAGATAGGGAGAGATCGAGGAATGGAAGGATAGGGGAAGTGCACCGGTTTTGGCCAACTTAGTGCCTAATTTGGCCAACCCTAGAAAATACATATTTTTCCAAAATAATCGATCAGTTGAAAGCAGCGTTGAACCGTAAGGGATATATCTTTTGTTTGAACTAATAAAACCCTCGTGAATTGGGTTGTTTAGCTCAGAAAAATATCTAGTTTTTTGCAGTTTAACATAAAGAGCATGCTTTTCTGATTTCCAACATATTTTTATTTTGTTTGGAAACCTTTTATTTACATTTTTATATAGCAAACAATAAGCCATTTCAATCGATAGAACTAACATTCATAGAATGACAGGCCCATGCAGCATAAGAACAAATTTCAAGTCCCATATAAATTTAAAATGCAAATTAAAAATACTTCCGGGGCTCCAACAATTCTGAAAAATTGGAGCTAGGCTCAGATTTTTATGCAGATTCAGAATATGTAAAAACATATATACCTCTAAACAACCCAATTGCTTTATTTTCGGAGTTATTCGCAAAATTTTCCAAATTAGGAACATGGCCAAAACCAGTACAATTCCCCTAATAGAAATGGGTACTATATTGAAAAAAGCTCGTTGCTATGAAAAACGACAACAAAACAAATGTCATCTCTTATTGTTCATGTGTTTGTTATTGTCTAAAAATCGTCTAGTAGCCTAGAAATATTAATATATCGACATAGGGAGAGAGAATCCTGAGCAAATTATGACCAGAGCACATCGAGATAGAGAGATATCGAGATAGGAAATTATCGAGATGCAGAATGCCCAAATGTATGGAAATCGAAGGGACCGAGAAAACCATCGACATAGAGAGATATAGAGATATAGAACATCGAGATGTGGAGAGTCGACTGTATTTGAAAATCAACAGATTGAAAGCCGTTCGTTAGTATGAAGTATGAAGCGACAGAATGTGAATGTGAGGCATAGATATCGTCTATTGAATAGCACACAATCGAAGCGTGAATCTTCTTGCCTAACATCCTGGTTGTGGGCGGCGACGAATTTAGGAACTAAGGAACATAGAGATTTAAGAAAAATTCTGATTTTTACTGAATTCCTAGTAATCTAGAAACGATTTTAGAAATTTAGAAATTTGAGAATTAGCAATTTATTAAATGAGGGATTCAGGAATTTGTGAATTTAGGAATTCAGGAATTTGGGAATATGGGATTTTGTGAGTTAAGGAGTTTAGGAATTTGGGAATTCATGAATCCTCGTTGAATACCTTCTAGAGTTCATCCAGAAACCCATCGTGGAAATCCTCCAGGATTCCATTCAGGAGAATCCCACAGAAATTAAACCTGAAATTCTTCCAAGAATTCTTTCTCGAATTCCACCTGAAAATCCTCCTGGAATTCCTACGATAACTCCACCCAGATATATTTGAGAGCTCTTTCGGAGAATCATCCTGTAACTTCTCTAGTGATTTCTTCTTTGGTTCCATCAGAAATTTCTCCTCGAGACCCTTTAGGAATTTCTCCTGAAGCTTTTTCTAGGAATCCATCGTGAAGTTCCACAAGCCCTTTTTAATTTCCTCCTGAAATTGCTCCGGGAATTTTCTAAATTAAAAATGTCGCTGCCAAATGATTTTTTTCCTCACATTTGTCCCTCTTAAAAGTTGTAACCTTCTTAATGGTATTACATCCCCACACTGGGACAGAGCCGCCTCGCAGCTTAGTGTTCATTAAGCACTTCCACAGTTATTAACTGCGAGGTTTCTAAGCCAGGTTACCATTTTTGCATTCGTATATCATGAGGCTAGCACGATGATACTTTTATGCCCAGGGAAGTCGAGACAATTTCCAATCCGAAAATTGCCTAGACCGGCACCGGGAATCGAACCCAGCCACCCTCAGCATGGTCTTGCTTTGTAGCTGCGCGTCTTACCGCACGGCTAAGGAGGGCCCCATGAAGTTGTAACCGACGTGAGTTATTCCAAGAATTCCAGGATGAAGAATTTCTGGAGGAACCACAGGTAGAATTCCTGAAGGAACTCCAAGAAAAAATCCTGAAAAAACTTCACAAGAAAATCCTGGAAAAGCTCCTGAAAAATCAAAGGAGAAATATCTGGAAGAACTACAGGAGTAATTTCTGAAGGAGCTCCTAGAAGAATTTTTGGAGAAACTACAGGAAGGAATCCTGAAGGAGCGCCAAGAAGAAGCATTCCAAATTTTCATCCTGAATTTCCCCAGGAATTCATTCTGAATTTCCCCAGTAATTCCTCTAGAAATTCATTCTGATTTCCCCCCGGATCCTTTTTGAATTTCTCCAGGAATTAATTCTGAATTCCCCCAAGAATTCATTCAGAATTCCTCCAGGAATTCATTCAGAACTCCCCCAGAAATTCATTCTGAATTCCCCAGAAATTAATTCTGAATTTCCCAAGAAATTTCTCCTAGAGTTACTTTAAGAATGCCTTGTTGGAGTTCTTTCAGGAAATCGTACAGGAATATCTCCAAAAATTCTTCTTGATGGTCCACTAGAAATTTCTACTGGAGTTTCTCCAGTATTCCCTCCTGACTTCATCAAGGAATTTCTCCTGGGGTTCCTGCAGAGATTCTATATGGGGTTTATCCAGGACATCGTTTTGGAATTCATACAGGCATCCTTCCTGGATTTTCTTAAAAATTTATTCTTGGAGCTCCTCCAGAAATTACTGCAGGATTTCCTCCTGAAGCTCTTTCAGAAATTACTCCTGGAGTTCCTTTGGGAATTACTTCCAAAGTATCTGAAGGGATTCCTCCTGGAGATCCTTCAGGATTTTTATCAGGGTTTCCTCCAAGGTCTTTTCGGAAATTTTTCTTCGAATTCCTTCGGGAATCTTTCTTGAAGTTCTTCCAGGAATTCTACCTGGCGTTTATCCATGATATCTTTTTGAAGTTCTTACGGGAATCCTTCTTCTTGGAGCTTCTCCAGAAATTACTCCTTGGATTCCTCCAGAAACCACTCCTGGAGTTCCCCCAGGATTTCCTTCTGGAATTTCTTCAAAATATTTCTCCTTTGATTTCCAGGAGCTCTTTCAGGAATTACTTCTGAAGTTTATTTTTGGAGTTCCTCCAGTGCAAAAATTCTACTCTTTGATTTTACTCCATCTAAACGATTTTATAGTGTCAACTAAGTAAGTGCAACTAATAGATGGATATTTGAATTTTATAAATGTCATGTCAAACTGTCGAAAAAATGCACGCCAGAGCCACAGGAGCGCGCACGCTGAAAATACACAGGAGTGTTTTCACTGGTTCATAGCTGAACGGACTTCGTGACCCTCCCAAGCGATGTTGAATAGCAGGCACTAAAGACCATCACCTTACCGTAGCTCTTTGCGCTTTTAGAAGGGACTCGAGAATTAGAGATAGTCAGGTTTCGGGTTTGGAAAATTAGTGCAATGTCGGGTTCGGGTTGGGTACGGGTTTGTGACATGAAAAAATGTCGGGTCCGAGTCAGGTACGGGTTTAAAAAATAAAATACCGAATATTTATTTATTCGTATCTGGTAATTTTGAGACTTTTACGTTGCTTGGTCCTACATCCTTTTTGATGTAAAAAGAAATATAAAATATTTAGTTTGAGTTTTCCGACAAAAAAAAGTTTGGGTCCAGCTGGGGTTTAATTCAGGTTCGAGTCGGGTACGTAAACCTGAATGTAAAAATTATCGGGTACGGATTGGGTTTGGGTTTGATGAGATGTTTCATTTCGGGTTCGGGTCGGGTCCGGGGTTGAAAAGAATTTATAAATCGGGTTCGGGTCGGATTCGGGTTTGCAAAATGTGAAACCCGGCCATCTCTATCGAAAAAGCCCCTGAAACTCGACCTACGCACATCACCCGAGCCATCATCGTCTTTATCAACCGTATCAGTTGATTCAGAAATTCGGGTTCGGGCATTAGCTGCCACAACTGGACCCGAATGATTGTATCATATGTGGCTTTGAAGTCGATGAATAGATAATGTGTGGGCACGTTGTATTCGCGGCATTTCTGCAATACTTGACGTACGGCGAATACTTGGTCCGTGCTAAAGCGTTCACCCATGAATGTCTCCTGGTACTGTCCAACGAATTTCCTTGCAATGAATCACATACAGTGGCTGGTTTCCTACCCGCCGCTGGCAGCATCCAGACGCTATCGTATTAGCATTAGCATTAGCATTAGCATTGAGCAATTCGCACAAATTCTTAGGTGGTACAAGCCAAGACTATTGTATGAGAGTAGCATCACTTCCATCCGTTACCACAGATATTGATTTGGGACTAACCACTATATCTTAGATGAAAGCAGTTCACTCTCCAATAGTCGAGATCTGTCCTGGCCACGTCCTTGCGAATGCTGAGGAAGGGGACGGATGGTTTGTTGGACACCTACTTAAGAAAGATGCAGAGAACTCTACGACCTCTCATAGATGCCACGGGAGGTTTTGGGTTTGTGAAAGAACTAAGATAGAAATACAAAGTAGGAAAGGGACGAGCCTGGAATTGAACCCACGACCTCCTGCTTATAAGGCAGAAGCGGTAGCCACTAGACCACCGAGCTCGTCTGCATCCAGAAGCTGTCGTATATGTAAAAATAGCTAGCATGAGTTAACCACCTAAAGTTTGAATGGCGAAAGACATCTAATGCGGGTTTTCTCAACTTTTAACGAAAAACTATTTGGTACCAGTTATGTATGAAGGTGTCCGCTACTACGCCTACCAAATGTTTTGTTCGATTAAGGTGCTTATTTTCGAGATATTAAACATTAGATGCCTTTCGCCATACTGATTTCCATTGGTGATAGTCGATTTCATTGGTGATAGTCGACGGCATTGGTGATAGTGACAAGCGGCGTTCAGCAATGTGATTGCGTAGTAGTTGCTACAATCCAGCTTATCGCCATTTTTGTAGATGGGACACACGACACCTTCCATCCACTCCTGCGGCAGAACCTCAAACTCCCAAACCTTGGTAATAACCCAGTGCAGCGCTCTAGCCAGAGCCTCACCACCGTGTTTAAACAGCTCTCCTGGTAGTTGGTCAACTCCATGGGCTTTGTTTTTTTATATTTTTATTAGCGAGATCTTCAGCCCAAGGCTGGCTCATCTCGTCTGTTTCTCAGCCGTATTAGATAATTAGCAAATAAAATTAGTTTTAAAAAAAGTTAGCTGTTTGCAGACTTCGACATGGCGATAGGAGGATCGCTCTTTCCAGCGCATCGACACGTGAGTCTCGCGTCTGGTCGGATTCAGCAACGAAAAGAGATACTCGATTCAACACACCCCGACTAGGAGATCCAGCTGTTGAAGAGATCATTCGGGAGAACTTGGTAGTGGGAAGCTGGCAACCGACCAAACTGATCAATTGAAACGTTGTTTCGAGCAACTGCTTTAAGTTTCGACGCCCGAAAAACAATTACAGCATCAGTAGAGATGCTCAAAGCTGACCCCATGCTATCCGCGCAAATGTTGCATCAACTGTGCTGTATTTTTTCCGTTCTGGGATTTTTTTTCAACCGACTGGATGCAAAGCATCTTAGTAAAGGTCCCGAAAACAGGGGGTCTGACTGTGTGTGAGAACTGACGGGGCATCATATTACTGTGCATTGTTCTCAAAGTTCTGTGCAAACAAGGATACATTGGATACCGGAGAAAATAGAAGGAAGATCATGTGTGAACCATATTGTCACGCTCCTTATCATGCTAGAGCAGGTCAACGAATCCCAGGAATTTATCTACTTATATATATTCATTAACTACGATTTGCGAAGAAGCCGTCAACCTTCTGAACCACGAAAATCTGTGGGACGTCCTTAGACTGAGGGAAGTTTGGGATAAAATCATCTGCCTTATCGATGACCTGAAAGGCAAAATATGTAGGAGAAATGAACTAACTTTGAGAACAATGGAAATTCAAGTTAAAACTAAACAGTTCTCTGTTTCCCCAGTACCAGACCTCAAAGAACGGAGATGATTATGATAATGTGCAATTGCTATTCAGACGTCATTTGAATACGGGATATACCAGGGTTTAGAGATGATCATTCTAACAAACTAACCAGAACAACACAATATTCACACATATCAATAACACAATTTTAACAAAAAGTTGAAATTTCAATGCGCTTAGGCGATTATTGAGATCGGATGTCGACCATTCCAAGATGCAATTCTCACCATTATAAATCAAACGGCCAAGATCAAAAAGGTTGACTAGAGCGCACGGATAGGCAGTTAACAAGCGCTTGAATCACGATTTATTCTTATCAACCTGATCACCGAGTCACTTCTGTATGCAAATCGAGTAATTATTGCTGTGAATTACCACTACTACATCAATCAAACACACCCACCGACGGTTACTGTTGCTACTGCTATAGGGTAGCAGAATTTATATCCGGCAAAAAAACCCAATCAGAACAGAACTATTTAAGAATACAAAAACATATTGTTTGAAGGACACTTCCGCTGCTCAACAGTCAACCGTTCTTGCTTATACCTACAACTGCTACCGTACGGATTAGTCATCCGATGTGAGTGATGCTCCCGCATTAATCGGCCTTCATGCGTTCAGCTTCGATTCGATCCACGGTATGTACGCACTGACTTTCACGTACACTCCCGGGAAACCAGCCTTTGCACATTCATAGCCATATGAAACTATTCCGATCAAGTTAAAATAATAGTATTGTCCGTTGCTGGAGAGCTGTTGGGAAAAAAATCATGGATGGGTTTCAATGCGATATTTTCTAATTAACTAAATTACAAACGAATTCTTCGTTGAGATATATAAAAAAATGTTCAAAACTTCTCAATAAGTCAAGATTTCTTCTAAACATACTGCTTGTGAAATAAATCCGATAAGAATACACAAAACAAGAAGCAACGCTAAAGAAAAATGTCAAAAGTTCAACGGATAGACTTAATTTGGATAATAAAATGTTTCTCAAGAAAATATTTTCGGTTTCGTGCTGTTAACTGCTGCAAATGATTCAGGTTCAACACTATTAAGCGATGATGGGGATTCCCGTAATTATCAGCATCTCATCTATGTGCAATTAAGCGCTAATTTCCGTGTCGCATCGCAGCTCAAGCGTTCGATTGTGATTTGTTTATCGTGCGCTTTGACCATTTCGATCGAGTTTAAAAATGCATGTATGGCAATTTTGCAAATGTACTTTAACACGACCTACCTTACTGGCAATATATAAAAGTAAGTTACTGGTGATGATGATCATAATTAGGGGACATGGAATGTGCAAACCGTGCTTTACAAAGTAGGACCATAGTGTTTTATCCCAAGTGTGTCACTCACCTGCGGCAGCATCAGCGGTCCACCACTATCGCCTTGGCACGAATCTTTTCCACCTTGGGCAAATCCAGCGCACAGGACCTTATCGTCAAAAACTTGATCCGGAAAGTACAATTTATAGTTGAACGCACATTGGTCGATGGGAAGGACAATCACCTGAACTTCCTGTAGACGAGATGCTGTGGGCCCGCGGAAAGATGTCGTTCCCCAGCCAGCAACAAATGGCGAATAGTACGTTAAGTTAAGCGAACGCATTGGCTCCTCTACCGGCATGCAAATGGGCCTAATCATGTCAGTGAAAGGTGCTTCACTTTGCAAACGTATGAGAGCAACATCATTTTGAATGGTTTTTTCGTTGTACTGCTCGTGTACTATAACCTTTTCAACGTAGATATCAACGGGATTGGCACCATCATTGGTGGTCGTGATATCGTATTCACCCAACCTGACGAAATAAAGCAGATTCTGGATACAATGTGCCGCAGTTAGTACGTGCCTAATGGTTATTAGAGTTCCACCGCATAGGAACACTGGGCCGGTGGTGAGGTCATAAGTACTGGAACGATATCCCAGAGCAGCCATCCAAGGCCACGCTCCCAGCTGGGCATCCACACCTCCAACAACTCGAGAATGTGAAGCATTGGTCATTCCACAGCGGTCAATGGAATTCCTTGGTAGTTTATAGGTACCATTGGGTATGGGTATGGGCAAGGCGGTTGTTGTTGTTGGATTTGGAGCAGCTGATGAAAGATCGGAGAAAAAGAATATTCCGCCAGAGCTTGCGGCAGTAGTTATTTTCGCAGTGGTAGGTCTGACGGTGACTGTTTTGACAGTGGTTGTGGCACGAGTGGTCATTGAAGTAGCAGTAATCCCATGCGAGAAACGCAAACCTGGACAGCAAACCTGTAGAAAGCAGATAGTTTTGAAAAACTCAAATATGTTGAAGTTCTAAAGACTTGTGCTCTCTGTGACTCAGTTTGAAGCTAAAAGATATAAATTGTTATTTAAGATTAATAAATATGATACACTGGCTGACCAACCTTAGCCAGGTTGGGTGCTAAGTTGTCGGTCGACTAACATCGATCTGCTGACATTTCCTGAACCACTCATCAGTTGAGTTCCATCGCCAAGATTGCTGAAGATTTTCCATTATGGAAACTTTTTAAATTGTTTGGGGTCCATATCAGGTTTCATGGTGTTTGAGGAGCATTAAACGTATACAAAAGCGATTTGCATTAAAAATGGTCTTTTACGGATGGGGATAAAAAACAGTGGAAGCGACTTCCGCTTCCTAACATGTATGTTCATGTTCACCAGGCACTTTTTTACTGTTTGGCCGGTTGCAACGAACACCCGTTCAAGCGCACGCAGCGATATAGCCACTTTTCCCTCGGTCTTCTTCTTCAGCTTCCTTTGGAGCTTCTAGACGCTCAGGGTCGTCGGCCATCCGGAACCCCGGCTTTCTTTCGATGCTCTGATTGTTGTCTATCAAATTGGCTCAAGATGTGGGGCCTTCCTTAGCCTAGCGGTAAGACGCGCGGCTATAAACCAAGACCATGCTGGGTGGCTGGGTTCGATTCCCGGTGCCGGTCTAGGACATTTTTGGATTGGAAATTGTCTCGATTTTCCTGGGCATAAAAGTATCATTAAATACAAATGCAGAAAAGGTAACTTGGCTTAGAAACCTCGCTGTTAATAACTGTGGAAGTGCGAACATTAAGCTGCGAGGCGGCAATGTCCCAGTGGAGGATGTAATGCCAATAAGAAGAAGAAGAAGGAGTGTCAAGATGTTGTAGAACGGGTGTATCCGGCGTCCACAAGGTGACGCACGATGTCCGTTTTCGACGCGGCGGGGTGCCGTTCTTTGAACGCGCACACTTTTGAATGGAGTTGCTTCACTGTTTATGCCGTAACGGTTAGAGTTCGACTGATAGAGCTGTCAAATTTTGTCTGCTGACTCATGGGTTACTATGGTTGATGCTGCATGGGTAGTGTGGGTGAAAGCAAACCCATGTAAAATTGGCAATTGGAAGTGGCCATTGAGGAATATCACCATTTACAAAGACTTTAAAAGTTTATTCGTAATATGTCACGAAAAATGAGCTGTTCCCGGACACGTTCGTTTGGTTCGCAAATGGAAATGTCCCCTATTACAGGTTCTCTCTAATATAACAAATGTATGAATACATTTATTTGACATTTCCCGTCAGAAATTGTGTCTCGTGTTATGGTCTCAGTCAATTCTTTGACTCATTTATGGTCAACTTTCTAAAGAACCCATATTTTTAGGCCTCTTACTATTTAAAAAATTGAAAACAAAAGCTGAAAAAGTGCTGCACGTGTGAACCGACCTAAAAGATTGGCCTGATGAAGGTTCAAAATCGGGCGAATATTAAACCAAGCTTGAAAAACCGCACGTTTTGGATTTTTTTGTTTTAAAATTTAAAAATAGTTAGAGGAGTCAAAACTTTTGGGAAGTTAACCTTAAATAAATTATATAATCGATTGGGCGAATAAAATGTTTTGACGGGAAAGGCCAATTGAATTAAAATTGAATTTCCAAAATATTTTTTTTCTAATCCCGCACTGTAAAAATAATTTTCTTGGCACATTTCAAATTTCACAATAAGTATCGTTTATTGATTATTCTTGCAATGAGTATGAATGAATGCAAGTAATTTGAATGGAACAAAAATGAGGATTCTTAGAAATAGACTATTTCTATTTCAAATAGTTATAACAAATTAGCAAACTACAGGAAACTAGATGAGGTACACAAGACAACCGTGAAAGAATTATGAAAATCGCTTAGAAGATGCCCGGGAACCTGCTGTTTGAAATCATGATTCTAATGATTTCTTGACTGCATTATTCGACATGTTGACAAAGAACATGTTCTTCCCAATATGCAATTAGGTTCAGGTTTCCCATAATACAAGTTTCATACAAATGCTTGCACACTTGTTCATTTATTTAATAATAAAGGTGTGATGAAATTTGCATAAAAAGTTTAGTCACAAGATGAATCATCGCATAAATGTACCATGCGTCTCCATATGCTTTTATACAGTCGAACTCCCTACATCTAGATGTTCTATATCTCGATATCTCTTCCTATGTCCCTTCAATCTACATACGTTTGGGCTTTCTACATATCGATAACATCCCTATCTCGATGTAGTCTGGTCATATTTTATTCAAGATTCTCTCTCTCTATTAGCATTAGCATTAGCATTGAGCAATTCGCACAAATTCGTAGGTGGTTCAAACCAAGACTATTGTATGAGAGTAGCATCACTTTCATCCGTTACCACAGATATCGATTTGGGACTAACCACTATCTCTTAGAAGGAAGCATTGCATTCTCCAATAGTCGAGATCTGTCCTGGCCACGTCCTTGCGAATGCTGAGGAAGGGGAAGGATGATTTGTTGGACACCTACTTAAGAAAGATGCAGAGAACTCTACGACCTCTCATAGATGCCACGGGAGGTTTTGGGTTTGTGTGAAAGTAGGAATCGTTTTGGTAGAACGTGAAACACAGAAAGAACTAAGATGGGGGGTCCCGTAGCGTAGTTGGCTACACGTTCGCCTTACAAGCGAATGGTCATGGGTTCGATTCCCAGCCCCTCCACCAAACCCTCGTCAGTCGCCTGATCCGCAGCCCATACGGTGGCGTTCTGGGGTGCACGCCTTACCGTCACGGCTGCCTGATGGCGACTGACAACTAGTTCTTCTCGGAGGCATTCCTCCAACGTTACCCGGATAAATGGCAACCGAAAAATGCAACGATCATTGGATAGACGACATGGACAAACGGACACAATGGACTCACGATGAGATGGACAAGCAACGACAACAATAATGATAATGGAAAATCTAAAAATAGATTCTGTGTGGATTCTGGCAGCAGAATGCCACAGTAGATCTCGGCACAGTAGCGGTTAAGTAACACAGAGTGCCTACCAAATAAAGAGAGGAATAAAAAAAAAAAAAAAATAACTTAGATAGCTTGAGCTTGAGCTTGAGCTTGATTGACTGCTCGTAGTTGCTACTCCATTATGACCAGATCAGCTATTCTTGCACAGGGAACCAACAGATGTTTGCTTGGGACTAGCACACATCTTCAATGTACAAGTACTGGTGATCTCATTTGTTAGGTCATACTGGTGCCTGCCACGTCAGAATGCAAGTCAATGTAGGGAAGGGGAAGGAAATGATGATGCAATCACTCGCCCACTGCAAGCCGAATATACCTCTGCACTTGCCACGAGTTCATGCGGAATTTGTTGGAATTTATGGGTTAGGTTGGAGAGGCAGAGGTCCGTCTTGGTTAACGAGCTGCCAATGTGATAGATAGGAGAAGGTAACTGATGGAATTTCTAATTGGATGTAGGAAACGAGCTATATAAGTTCATTTCCGATTCTAGCAGATTACTGTTAGAATACTCAAGTTGAAGGTATAGGAATAGTAATGGAAACGGTATGGAAGTCCATTTCCAGTTCTAGCGATTGTTAGAACATGAGAAATAAAGAGAAAGATACAAAGTAGGAGAATGGAACGGATCTGGGATTTAACCCACGACCTCCTGCGTATGAGGCAGAAGCAGTAGCCATATGACTACCAAGCCCGCTTGTGAAACACAGAAAGAACTAAGATAGAAATACAAAGTAGGAAAGGGACGAGCCTGGAATCCACGACCTCCTGCTTATAAGGCAGAAGCGGTAGCCACTTGACCACCGAGCTCGTCATTCAAGATTCTCTCTCTCTCCCTATGTCGATATATTCCAATTTATAGGCTACTAGACCGTTTTTGGTCCGAACATTGACTCTGATCACTACCTCGTTGTCAGTAAAATTCGATCACGTTTGTCAACTGTATCGAACGAAAGATCACAGCGAACGATGCGTTACAATATCCAGCGATTGTCGGCGGAAGGAGTATCGGCTGAGTACCGCCAGAAGCTCGACGAACGGATAAGTGCAATCAACGTTAGCGACAACACCAACAATCTATGAGAGTCGATCCATAGAGCGGTGAGCACAACAGCACGAGAAGTGGTAGATACTGCACAGAGGCGACCCAGAACGGGTTGGTTCGATGTGGAGTGTCAGAGAGTGACAGCCGAGAAGAACGTTGCCAGAAGCCGGATGTTGGTGTCGGGTAGCCGATCGAATAGAGATCGGTACAAGGAAGCAAGAGCAGCCGAAAAACGAACCCACCGCAGGACGAAGAAAAAATATGAAGAACAAGCGATTAGCGAGGGGCAGGAAAAAATGGAGCAGATCGATATGCGGAGGTTTTATGAGTCTGTCAATGGCGTGCGGAGAAAGACAGCGTCATCTCCCCTCATGTGCAACGAGCAACAAGGGAATTTGCTGACAAATAAAACCGAAATAGCTGCCAGGAAGCAACACTACAAGACTCATTTGCCCTCTCTTTAAGAAAGGGCACAAACTGGAGTGCGCCAATTACCGAGGAATAACCCTCCTTAATTCAGCGTACAAAATGATGTCCCGTTTAACAGATTGAGACCGCTTGAAGAGTCCTTCGTCGGCGAACACCAAGCAGGTTTTCGTGAGGGCCGATCAACGACGGATCAAATGTTTACCCTGAGACAAATCCTTGATAAATTCCGGGAGTACAACTTGCAGACACATCATCTGTTTATTGATTTCAAGGCGGAGTACGATTCAGTGAAACTGAATGAATTATGGCAAATTATGCTTGAACATGGTTTTCCGGCGAAACTGATACGGCTGATTCGTATAACGTTGGATTGGATTAAAGCAGGGTGATGCACTCTCGAATCTACTGTTCAATATAGCGCTCGAGGGAGCGATTAGGAGAGCTGGTGTGCAAAGAAGAGGCATCATTATCATAAGATCGCATACGCTCCTGGGATTTGCGGACGATATCGATATTATCGGGATTGATCGCCGTACCATGGAAGAGGCTTTTGTGCATTTTAAGAGGGAGACAGCGAAATGGTGCTGGATTAGTGACGTGCGATAATAATGTCAAGGATGTTATCGATCATTTAGTAATCTGCGCTCGATCATTTAGTAGTTTGTCAATAACTCATTACAGAGGCATAATTTCCAAATCTGTTGTATGGTGGACTCTAGTGCGAAAGTTTTACTACAACTTTGCCTTACAGATCGATGTTTGAATTTCATTAATAAAGGAGTTAAGGCGCTAGTTACAGTAACTCATACTAAATAATAACAAAATTTCAATCATTTAGTATAGGTTACTGCTATTAGCGCCTTAGCTCCGTTTTTAGTAAAAATCAAACAACGAACTGTTAGGCAGAGTTGTAGATAAGACTTTACACTAGAAGTTCACCATACAACACATTTTGTAATTTAGCCTCTGGAATGAGTTATTGACAAACTACTAAATGATCGAACGCAAATTACTAAATGATCGATAACATCCTTGAATGATGTTACCCGCGAGGTTAAAAGGCGTATTGCAGCTGCAAATAGGGCTTATTACGGACTTCGTAACCAGCTTAAGTCTCGTAGTCTGCAAACGAAAACAAAACTCGCGCTGTATACTACTCTGAACCTTCCGGTGGCTTTATACGGCCATGAAACATGAAGGAGGGTGATCGGAGAGCTTTCGGAGTGTTTGAGCGTAAGGTGCTGCGGACAATACTCGGCGGTAAACAGGAGAACGGTAGCTGGCGGCATCGCATGAATCACGAATTGTACCAGGTGTATAAAGGGCTGGATATTATTAAGCTTATACAACACGGCAGACTACGGTGGGCTGGTCACGTTGTTCGTATGCCGGAAGAACGCCAAGTGAAGATAATATTTAGAAGAGAAACCGGAAGAGGCCGCAGGCTTCGTGATAGGCCGCGTACATGATGGCGTTTTGCAGTTGAAGAGGACCTGAGGGCGCTCAATGTTCAGGGCGACTGGAAGCGATTGGCCCAGGATCGAGTCCAGTGGAGAAGGATACTCCATTCGCCGTAGGTTCATCGAAGAGCTGTAGCCCAGCAAGTATCAAGTAAGACCGTCTTTGTACAATAACAAACACATTAAAAACAAAAGATAAAATCTGTTTTGTTGTCGTTTTTCATAGCAACGTGCTTTTTCGATCTAGTACCAGGTCGGTGGCACGACGCCATGTTTTTGTAGCCAACATCTCAGTGTAGTCATGATAGTATGTGTTTTGTTAGCCGTGTTAGCCTCCTTAGCCGTGCGGTAAGATGCGCGGCTACAAAGCAAGACCATGCTGAGGGTGGCTGGGTTCGATTCCCGGTGCTGGTCTAGACAATGTTCGGATCGACTTCCCTGGGCATAAAAGTATCATCGTGTTAGCCTCATGATATACGAATGCGGAAATGGTAACTTAGCTTAGAAATCTCGCAGTTAATAACTGTGGAAGTGCTTAATGAACATTAAGCTGCGATTCGGCAATGTCCCAGTGGGGGATGTAATGCCAAAGAAGAAGAAGAAGATGTGTTTTGTTTACAAACATCACATTTGATCCCCATTAGGATACAGAACTGTCAGTGGGATACGGGCTGCAAAACAAACCTATTGTGTGAGATAGGGATCCCACCGGGCTGTCTTGTACCTATTTCAATTTCCCTTCCATTCTTCGATCTCTTCTTATCTCGATGGTCCCTTCAATATCGAGATGTGGAGAGGCGACTGTACTTAGTTATGCTGCTGAACAGTTTTTAAAATCCCTACTAGTACTGCAATTTCTCATTTTCAATGAGAGATGTCAGACGATGTTTACATAGCTGCCTCTTCCAATTTCTATATAAACGCGAAGGATAAAAGGCATGCTACAAAAATCTCAAAAAATATTTATTGAAATAGGTTATAAAAGTGTGCAATACCTGCTTTATTTTTGTTTATTACCACTTTCAATTCGGTGGATTAAAGGAAAATGATTAATTTATTGACTAGTTGCATATATCTAATAAAATAATGTAGAAATTTCAACTTTAAAACAAAGCACAACATGCTTTCAAGACTGCCTTTCATGCGAAATTGATCAAAATACCCACGAGACTTTCATTTGCTCGCTTGAGATAGAAAAAGACGCTTTGCTCTTTTATGACGATCACGAACTTTTGCAGTACTGATCCCTACCTATCGTTTCCCCTGAAAGGCCCATTTTTTCTTTAATAGCATTCATGGTGACATTCAGATATCGTAATAACTTAGTATTTTAACTAATCTGACCATGCAATCATGCAAACATGCAAGTGACTTCAACGCCGTTAAGGCGATGATCCCTTTCCTACTTTGTGACCAAATAATCTCGGTTTTTTTCCAATCAAACAATAAACACCAGTAACCAGTCGATGTTAAAGGTCGAGAACTACAAATGCAACACATGAACATCGCGAATACAAACTTTTTTTCTGAATTTGTCGTCCAGTGTTATCCTTCTATTTTGAAGACTTTTTGACGAAAAATTTGTTGATCTCTAAATCATTTAACGAAACCGTTCATAAACCGTTTATAACCGTATATGACTTTTATTCAAAATTAAAATTTTCGGAAAAGTTCTGCCTTAGTGATGATCCATCGACAAAATGCGATATTTTTTAAGTGGAAGAGAATGAACCCATCATCAAGATTAGCAAAATGACTGTTACTATCGACCATTTTGATCACTGCAAATATCAATATTCTAAAAATCTATTATAAAACGCATCGCTTACCATTTGAGAGAGTTGGCGGTTCCCACAAATACTCTGTAGGATGTAGTCTTCGATATTAGGGTCTCGTTGCTGCGCGTTTACCATCAATAAACGCACAATGCTATCACAGTTAATGTAAATCATGCAGATACCAGTTTGACCATCCGGAGTACGGCAGGCGTCATCTGCAATTATGAAGCAAAGAATAACCAATGCACTAATCTTGAAGTTTTCGTAAAATCCTACTTGTGGTACCTTCATTCTATTCTATAAGTGTTTTTGAATCTCAAAGCTCACGTGGATCAAGACATGGACAACCGTTGGGAAGTTGCCGGATAGCAGGTCGCGGATCGATGCCAGGTTGGGTAGAAGTTACACTTGCCGTTGTAGTAGTAGCAGTAGTAGTAGTAGAAAGTAAAGGAGGACAAGTTGGAGGAATAGGTGCACAACTAACGGTGGTTGGGAACGTGCTTGTTATAGTAGGGGGATATAAGGTCGAAATAAAGGTTGGGAAAGTGGGCAGTGGAGAGTAGTCTGTGATTGGTGTAACGGGGCTTAGCGATGTGGCTGTTACGCCGGGAATAGTGCTGGTGGGGACAGGTGGTGTGAAAGTAACTGTTGGGAAGAGTGATGAAATTGGAGTGGATGTAGGTGGAAGAGTTGGAAACGTACCGGTTGGAAGCGTAGGTACTATAGATGGAGTAGTCGGTACAGTGAAGATGCCACTTGTCAACACAGGTGGCGTGAGTGTTTGAGTATTTGGAGGAGTAGGAAATGTTATTGGAGTACCAGTTGATATCGTTGTTCGGAATGTTGTTGGTGTCGTAAATGTGGGGAAAGTTGTTGGAATGGTGCTGAATGAGACACTTTGTGTCGTGCTTGGTGTTGTTGATGTTGTTGCAGTTGGGACTGTACCTGTACTAAAAGTAAGAGGTGGCTGAGTAGTCACAGGACTAGTTGTTAAGGGAGTAAAGGTAAAATAGGGTGTACTTGTAGAAGCAGGGAAGGTATAGCCACTTGGGAGAGTAATAAATGGAAAAGGAGTGGTAGTTTTATAGTAAATCAAACATATTCCTTTCCAATGAGCAAGCTTTGCAATCCACGGGAATAGTAAGAGCTTCCAACAGATATCTTCCAACGACATAACACTGAATCACTAAATGCACGCGCTTCACATCAACCGCAACGAATTGTACAACGTTCCACATGAAACTGAATGATCATTCAGCATAACGGCTAATAAATACATCACACGATAGAGAATGGGTCTCATTTGTCATCGCTGAACAATGTTCGCTAAAAAGCGGCAAAATGGTGTGGATCAGAAAAAGTCAATGTCACATGCAATATTTGCTTCTCCATACCACCGACATTGATTAGAACATACCGAATAATAGACCATATACAAATTGTTCAATGATTGACTATACCGAAATTCTATTTACACTAGCTCTAGCGAAGTTCAAATGTTGACCTTAAATTATTGTTTGGGAACTGATACTAATTTTGCTTATAATTCTGTTGCACGAGTTCTACAAAACACAGGTAAATATTTTTTTCAAAAATTAGTAGAGCATAACGATGCAGTGCAACGTCATTTACTAGCACCATGCTTCTTGAATTGATGCAGTCGTTTTGTTGATACGATCATTATGAGCGTTTAAAGTTGTACAATTGAAGTTCATTGCTAATTTGTCTGTCACTCTAGAACCAATTATCTCAACCATTCAACACATAATTATGGATGTACTCACTTTGCCCAACCACATTTTTAATACCAACTGATATAATTAGCAGCAACACTTCACTAATCCACATATTATTGATTGCGATTTCAAAACAGAAGTTGCAAATTCGAAACAATGTAACAGTTATCTACAAAGATCCAGATAGAAAGCCATCCAACTGCTAACTAACACTTCAGGTCCGGCTGTCGGGCCAATACTTTGGCTCTCAGTTATGCTTTAGAATGATTATTTTGCAAACTACTACAAACATCCTCCAACAATTGGCAGGTTTTTGTTATCTTATTAATAACAGTTGACAAGGGGACTCCCGATGAAGCTTAGATAATAATTTGCATGAGACAATGTTTGGGAAAAAATATTGGAAAATATATTTTGTCTTGCGGTTTTTTCCAGTGCGAACGATCTCTGGTCAAAGATAGAAAATCTGTCCGATTCCGCCAGATTCTCTGACTACTAGAAACTACTATGAGAGGGACAATTACGAGCTTGAAGTTATTAAAAGCAAAGTTTCTAACCCAAGAAGCCAATTTTTATTACTTGATACTTGATGGGCTACAGCTCCTTCCGATGAGCCTACGCCGAATGGAGTATCCTTATCCACTGGACTCCATCCGGGCCAAATTGCTTACAGTCACCCTGAACGCCCTCGGGTCGTATTCAACTGCAAAAATCCATCGTGTACGTGGCCTTCTTATCTTCGCTTGGCGTTCTTCCGGACTACGAACAACCTTACCAGCCCACCGGAGTCCTACCGTGTTGTATAAGCTGAACAATATCCAGCCCTAAGGGAGATCCATAAAGTATGTCTCGCAAAAACTGGCGGTTTTCAACCCCCTTCGTCTCGCTTTTGGCAACAAACTCCATTTTTTTTTTTTGTATGGATCGTTACGCTGCTCAGAACCCCCACTCTTTCCTAGAGGCGTGACGTACTTGCCCCTTATACACCTGGTAAAACTCGTGATTCATACGACGCCGCCAGATGCCGTTCTCCTGTTTAACGCCGAGTATTGTCCGCAGCACCTTACGCTCAAATACTCCGAAAGCTCTTCGATCAGCCTCCTTTAAGCCTCCGTGTTTTATGGCCGTATAAAGCCACCAAAATAATCAGAGTAGTACACAGCGCAAGTTTTGTCTTTGTTCACAGACAACGGGGCTTAAGTTAATTACGAAGTCTGTAAGCAGTTCTATTCGCAGCTGCAATACGCCTTTTCCACTCGCTACTAACATCATCATCGCACGTCACTTGCATGTAAAGGTACCGTCGTCGGGGTGAACTGAGGTCACTGTTTCGACTGCATAAAATGCTTGTAGAAAAAATTTAATATAACTGAAGACAAGAAAACTGGGTTTATAAGAGACCTTTCTGAACGACTTTGTTATCCGAACTCCAGACTGTCGGTGAGGGCGCTGACCCATCCTCACCCCCAGACCTATTGTATTCGAATTCGAATTTCATCTTTGTACAAACTACGAAAAACATTGCCGGTTATTAGTTAAAATACAATAGAGGTATTCACTTAACAGCGTAGGTTGCTGCGTATCTGTTTGAAGAAATGTTTCATTTCTCGCTTAACTTTTCAAAAGGACCTAAGTAACATTTTTTTCATGAATTAATTTGAATAGCGCAATCAACAGAACAACATGGAAGCTTTTGATTGCAGTACTTAAATTAATTCATGAAAAAAATGTTACTTAGGTCCTTTTGAAAAGTTAAGCGAGATTTCTTCTTCTTATTGGCATTACATCCCCACACTGGACCAGAGCCGCCTCGCAGCTTAGTGTTCATTAGCACTTACACACATTGGCGTAAATAAGGGGGGTCTAGGGGGGGCTAAGCCCTCCCTAGAAAAAAATTAGCCCCCCCCCTAGGATTTGATAAGTTAGTTAGCAGTGATATCAGTTTTCAACAATGCTATATGTGCTATATACAATGCTATATGCTATATACAATGCTATATGTGAATGAATTAGTTTGAAGACTAAAGAGTTATCTCTCATATTCACTCTCTCATACTTAATGAAATGAGTGGAAGAAAAATTACCTTGTTTCTGAATTCTGAGAAAGATTCCCATCAGCATCCGAGAAGGATTCTCATCAGAATCCGAGAAGAATTCTCACTTCAATCTCTAAAGAATTCTTTTCGGATTCATCGAAGTATTCCAATCGTAATCCAGAAGAATTCCTACTGGATTCTTTCCAGTATTGTTAAGCAATACCCTTGGGAATCTGTGAAAAATACCCTTTAAAATCCATGGAGGATTTGCCTTAGAATCTCTCGTTGATTTGCTCCGGATTATCTCCAGATTCGTTTCAAGATTGATTTAGGAATTCCTTGACAAATCAGAATCCTTCGACGATTTGCTTCGTAATCCTTTGAAGATTTAATTCGGAGTCTCTCGACGTTTTGCAAATGATCTGCGTTGGGATCTCTAGACGATAAGGAATCCGGCTAACGATTAGCTTCGGAATCCCGCGAAGAATTGCTTCAGAATCATTCGACGTTTCGTTTCGGAATACATCGACGGTTTGCTTCAGAATTTCTCGTAGATTTTGTTCAGAGTCCCTTAACGATTTTTTTTTGGAACCATTCGACGATTTGCTTCGAAATCTTTTGATGATTTGCATCGGAATCCCTCAACGATTTGCTTCAACATCCTTGGAGGATTCCCTTCGGGATCGCTGGAGGATTCTTTTCGAAATAACTGAAGGATTAATTCGGAGTCGCTCGATTATTTGCTTCGAAGTTCTTCGACGGATTGCTTCGGAATCCTTCGACGATATGCGTCTTCATCCCTGGAACATTGCTCATGAAATACCTGGAACCATCATATTGGAACTCCTGGATGGTTTTCGACGAAATCCCTGGAATATTCCCCTTCAAATTCCTGAAATATTCCCGTCGAAATTCCTGGAGGGTGAAGGATCCCTGGTGCATTCTCGTCGGAATCCTTGAAATTTTTCCGTTGGAATTCCTGAAACATTCCCTCCGAAATCTCTGGTGGATTCCCTTCATGATCCCTGGAGGCTCCCATCGGTATTCTCGTCGAAATATCTAGAGATTTCCGTCAGAGTCCCTGGAACATTCCAGTCAGGATCACTAAAGGATTCTCATCAGAATTCTTGGAAGATTCTCGGCGGAATCCATGGAAAGTTGCACTATTTTTTTTTTTTTCATTTGAGATAGATGGAATATTTATGAAGTATGCAAATATATCCACTGCCTGACGCTAGTCGAGCGCAATTAAACATAGACTGTGAGTTGTTGCTCACACGTGCACACGTGCCTTAGGTGGTTGGACTGCATTTGTTACATTACCGCTGATAACTTGATGAGATGTTAAAATGTTCGAGAATTTTCAAAAAGAGGGTAAATTTCGAGAAAAAATATAAAGGGGCTATAGCCCCCCCTAGGCATCGGAGGTAGTTACGCCAATGCTTACACAGTTATTAACTGCGAGGTTTATAAGCCAGGTTACCATTTTTGCATTCGTAAGTATATCATGAGGCTAGCACGATGATACTTTTATGCCCAGGGAAGTCGAAACAATTTCCAATCCGAAAATTGCCTAGACCGGCACCGGGAATCGAACCCAGCCACCCTCAGCATGGTCTTGCTTTGTAGCCGCGCGTCTTACCGCACGGCTAAGGAAATGTTTCATAGGTGATTTGAAATATGTATCTTGTGATTGTGTATGAAACATTTCGATAATCAAACACGTGGCTGCTTACGCTGTTAAGTGAATACCCCTAATATTTTTTATCAGGCTCTTACGCTGATTACGCTTCTTCAAAAAAATGTATCAAACGTATTTTAGCCTCATTACGCTAGACTCATGTACTTCTTCAACTATTAAACGCAATAAACTTGTGTATAAAATCACTTCGACACTGTTTTTAGCAGCCACGTTTCGTTGACCTAAGTAGGCAGGCTGTGTTTTCAATAAAAAAAAACAAAATTTGATGATGCCTCTCTCGATTCTATCTGTTGCATTCGACTTAGTGTAGTAAGGTGTGGTAAATGCATCCCAAATATATAAAATAAATACATTTTGGCGACTAAAAGCTTCCAAGCGTTTCATTCCCCGTACCGCTGGGTAGATACATTTGGGTCGTGTGTTACGGTGTAAGATCTACCACGGTCACATTGTCAGCTACACGCAAAGCCTAACCCAATGAATATCTTCCAGAGCAAAACTTAAGAGCAAATCGATAGCTAATTTTGTTGTTGTGAAATCGCCTAATTTTAATATCCTTTTGGTCATTTTAACGGTTAAAATAACAAAATGTATAGCAGAAAAATCTTACTGTGACATCAAATTGAAAACTATTTCTGCTGTCGATGACAGAAAATCATGACAGGTTTTGATATTGGTTTTGGTTAACGAAATAAGAAATCAGTTTGATATAACTTCATATAATCCACAAATCAACAGCAAAATGATAGGGAGGAGGTTCGGTTGTGGGCACCGTTCGGTTATGGGCACCCCTATGTATCTTTTGACAGATAAGAGATGCTGTCATTCTGACAACCGTCATTAGTTTGCTATGATAGTATGATGTTTTGTGCTCAATATCAAACCGGATAGGCATCTCTACTTTGAACTAGAAACAAATAATTTTTTTGTATAAGAAAAACAACACGAAAGTTTTTTTTGGCCTTTTTCAAAGTGTCATAAATTGAAGTGATTTAATTCAAAAAGTGAGTTCTAATGCGTATTTATACAGTAAATTTAATCTATTTTGAGGCTCAATGACGATTGCCATCAAAATTTTAGCGTGATTTTTTTTTCTTCACGTTCCAAAAAGGCTGCGAAATTCGGTTGTGGGCACCTTTATTGGTTCGATTATGGGCACCCTCATTTTATTGATAAATCATTCAATATCGTTTTACTTGTCCCTTAACTTATTTTTAATAACGTTTTAAGGCTGTTTTTATAATTAGTTTGACATAATTGTTCGAAATAATGAGTTTATCAGGCTTCGGAATTCTCACTCATATGAATAAAAACCTGCAATTAATCCATTTACCGGAGTGTGATTTTTCATGGTCAGCCTGTGAGGAAGTATTCTCACACAACATTTTTATCCGGATAGAATGGCGAGTGATAAATTCGTGAGCGCCGGATCGCCGGATAATTTAATTTTAATCCACAAATTTTCCTTCTCGTCGCCTCATCAGATAAATTTTACAAGCATATTTACAAAAATTTAGGACCGCAACGGGATTCGAACCCAAAACAATTTTAAAATGTTCAGAGCGCCCACTAAAACCACGTCACCACATGAATTGATTGAAAGCGAAGGGAAAAACTGCTGTATTAAACCTTCTGCTTATCGTGGCGCATCGTCAGATTCAATCAGCTTGGAGAGGCAAAGCAAGCGGCATTTGATTTTCGCGAAACATGGGAAGAAGGATAACAATTTTTCGCACCATCGCTTGTGCCGGAGTTTATCGCACTGTAATTTATCCGGATAAAATGCATGGTGGAGTGATCAGTTGTCGCGTGAGTGAGTGAGAAATCCGAACCCTGGAGTTTATTTAATATTTTGGTTCTTTGGGCATGTCTAGTCATTATACACACACTTTTTGGAACAAAGCGTTGACCGATTTGCTTGCAACAAGTTGCATTCGACGGGGAATGCTTTTTCATTGTTTCCTATTGAAAATTGGTCAGATCGGACTATGGGATCAAAATTTATGGCCAAAATATTATTCTTTGAAATGAACGAGAAAGGCACTATTGCCGCTAGGGTGATTAATCAGGATTTTTTTGACTGTGATGCATACCAATAAAACGTAAATCAATGAAAAATTAAAACCCATTTACCTAATGTGCTATTTTAGACCTTCCTTATGTGATTTTTTCAACATCTTCCTTAATGCACCGAGAGAGGCATCATCACTGCTAGGTGAATTGCTTTGAGCGTCTCCTGGCTTTTAGAATGAATAAACTATTCCTTGTCTTTAAATCTGGGTGGTTTTTATTCATGCTTCTTTATTTTTAGCTAAGTTTTCAAGGGTGCCCACAACCGAACCACGAAATGAAAATGTCCAAAAATGTCAAATTTTCTAAATTGTCAATATTTTTTTCCAAATCGATGAAATCATATTAATTACTTTGCTAGTAGTAAGGTTATAAGTTTAGCTTTCGATTGCTATGCAAATGTCGACATAAGATCCACCAGGGCCAAAGCTATGGACCAAACACAAAAGGGTGCCCACAACCGAACCTCCTCCCCTACCCAAATAAGTTATGAATCATTAATAAGTCTGAAAACAAATTATGATTTTAATTTGATGTCGATATCAAAATATGTTTTCTTTTTGCTCTCATTATGATGTCAGGCTTTGCTCGGGTTCCCAATATCCTACTCCGTGGTAATTATGAGGTTGTATTAAGAGTAGTAATCCTCATGCATGTAAATTTTGTCCTAGATTTAAAGCAAGGATCACCCCCACCTCAATTTCTCATAGTAATCTGAATGAGTGGATTGCTTGCATAAATCGTCATTTGCATGCCAACTTTGTTTTGTTTTGTTTTTTTTTTGTCTTTATTAGCGAGACTTTCAGCCTTATCAACTTTGTTCTATCTGTCAGTGTTATTCTTTTCGAGAACTAAAATACTTTCCATTTCGAGTCTCCAAATTTTTTTCCAAAATGTCATTTCTTTTTTTTTCGACGTAACACCAGATCTCGACGTTTCATGCTTTTCTAAGACATTTGGCATCAAACAAAAAAAAATCGATTTTGAAATTTCCTGTGGTTTATTATGAATCATTTCTGAGTAGGGGGAATGACGGCTTTGGCAGGTTTTGTTCTATTATTGGCAGGGGCTTTTTTATGACTGATTAGGCTCAAATTTAGCCTGAACATTCTATGCATATCAAAGAATATTGTGGCCAAAATTCATAAAATTTGGTCGACAAAAACCCCCCTGCCAATAATAGAACAAAGCCTGCCAAAGCCGTCTTTCCCCCTATCTTTAAATAATTCTATAAGCATTTTCGATAAGAAATTACGGGTTCCGTTCAAGTATTTTGAAATTCCAAGGCATAAATTTATTGATATTTGTGTAATAATTATTATTATTGGAAGCCTCTTAGGCTTTCAGTCCTTGGCTGGCTAACCTCTAGCTGTGTAACAAATTTAAAAAAAAAACTTAAAATAATTGTTTTCCCGATTTTGACACAATCCCTTTTGTATCACTCGAAAATTCACCGAGGGGTGATGAAATAGGGATATTACTGTATATTCAGCTCATAAAAGGGATCAATTCCTTCATATAAACTCAACTTTTCAAAAGGACCTAAGTAACATAACTTATATAAATAATTATTCTAAATCAACATACCAATACGAAAGCTTTTGAATGCACTACTCAAAATAATTCATCAAAAAATGTTGCTTAGATCCTTTTAAAAAGTTCACGTAAAAATCGATATACATATTAATAACCTTCATAAAAAAAATCCAATTAAAAACATATTGCTTCATTCATTTCATTTATTCAGTTTACATCAAAACAGATAATACTGAATCAACAATTTGACGCCACAATACACAGTTCGAGGCCGCATCTCTCCATCCTCGAATACGCCCCACGCTTGCCAAGTCGTTTTGCACCTGGTCTGCCCATCTCGCTCGCTGCGCTCCACGCCGTCTCGTACCTGCCGGATCGGAAGCGAACACCATCTTTGCAGGGTTGCTGTACGGCATTCTTGCAACATGTCCTGCCCATCGTACCCTTCCGGCTTTAGCTACCTTCTGGATACTGGGTTCACCTTAGAGCTGGGCGAGCTCGTGATCCATTCTTCGCCACCACACACCGTATTCTTGCACACCGCCAAAGATGGTCCTAAGCACTCATCTCTCGAATACTACGAGTGCTTGCAAGTCCTTCTCGAGCATTGTCCATGTTTCATGTCCGTAGAGGACAACCGGTCTTATTAGCGTTTTGTACATGACACATTTGGTGCGGTGGCGAATTTTTTTTGACCGCAGTTTCTTCTGGAGCCCGTAGTAGCGACTTCCACATATAAAAAAAACATATTGCTATTAGCTAATTAAATAGGTTATCATAATCATCCTTCAAATATAGCATCATTAACGTGCACTGCCCACACGAGACCGGACGACGAGAAAAAAGCGTTCTACGCACAGCTGGAGCAGACATACGATGGATGCCCACTGCGCGACTTCAAAATCTTCATCGGCGACATGAACGCACGGGTAGGAAGGGAGGAAATGTATAGACCGGTCATCGGACCAAATAGTCTGCACACCGTATCAAATGACAACGGCCAACTATGCATAAACTACGCAGCCCCCCGCAAAAATATCCACAAGGCCACATGGAGATCATCTTACCAAGAAACGGGAAACCGAATCGACCACGTTCTAATCGACGGTGAATTCTTCTCCGACATCACGAACGTCCGCACCTACCGCAGTGCGAATATTGAATCCGACCACAACCTCGTTGCAGTATGCCTGCGATCAAAATTCTCGACTGTGTACAACATGCGTCGAAGTCGGACGCCGCGGCTTAACATTGGGCGGCTACAATACGGTAGACTAGCCCAAGGATACGCGAAGCAGCTGGAAGTGGTACTCCCAACGGAAGAGCAGCTAGGCGCAGCGTCTCTTGAAGATGTATCGGATCTGGAGAGATATTCGATCCACCATTGGTAGCACCGCATCCGCTGCACTTGACACGGTGCCCCCGGTATGACGGCGTATGTGAGCAGTTAGTGGAAAAGAAGAATGCAGCATGGACGAGATTGCTGCAACACCGCACGAGGGCGAACGAGGCACGATACAAACGGGCGCGGAACAGACAAAACTCGATTTTCCGGAGGAAAAAGCGCCAGCAGGAAGATCGAGACCGTGAAGAGACGGAGCAACTGTACCGCGCTAATAATACAAGAAAGTTCTATGAGAAATTGAACCGTTCACGTAAGGGCTACGTACCACAGCCTGATATGTGTAAGGACATAAACGGGAACCTTCTTACGAACGAGCGTGAGGTGATCTAAAGGTGGCGGCAGCACTACGAAAAACACCTGAATGGCGATGTGGCATACAATGGTGTAATGAACCATACAACTTCCGGCTCCCAATCTTCAGGAACTCCAGGAGGAGATCAGCCAGCTGAAAATCAACAAAGCCTCTGGAGTTTACCAACAACCGGGAGAGCTGTTCAAACATGGTGGTGATGGACTTGCTAGAGCGCTGCACTGGATAATTACCTAGGTTTTGGAGGATGAGGTTCTGCCGCAGGAGTGGATGGAAGGTGTAGTGTGTCCCATCTACAAAAGTGTGATAAGCTGGATTGTAGCAACTACTGCGCAATCACATTGCTGAACGCCGCCTTCAAGGTACTCTCCCAAATGTTATGCCACCGACTAACACCAATTGCACGAGAGTTCGTGGAGCAGTACCAGGCGGGATTCATGGGTGAACGTTCTACCACGGACCAGGTGTTCACTGTACGTCAGGTATTGTAGAAATGCCGCGAAAACAATGTGCCCATACATCATCTATTTATCGACTTCAAAGCCGCATATGATACAATCGATCGGGACAAGCTATTGCAGCTAATGCACAATGCACGAATACGAATTTCCAGATAAACTTTTTTTTTGTCTTTATTAAGGAGACTTTCAGCCCGAGGACAAGCTCGGTGGTCTAGTGGCTACCGCTTCTGCCTTATAAGCAGGAGGTCGTGGGATCAATTCCAGGCTCGTCCCTTTCCTACTTTGTATTTCTATCTTAGTTCTTTCTGTGTTTCACGTTCTACCAAAACGATTCCTACTGTTATAACCTTCCACACAATCCCAAAACCTCCCGTGGCACCTATGAGAGGTCGTAGAGTTCTCTGCATCTTTCTTAAGTAGGTGTCCAACTAACCATCCTTCCCCTTCCCCAGCATTCGCAAGGACGTGGCCAGGACAGATCTCGACTATTGGAGAGTGCAATGCTTCCATCTAAGAGATAGTGATTAGTCCCAAATCAATATCTGAGGTAACGGATGAAAGTAATGCTACTCTCATACAATAATCTTGGCTTGTACCACCTACGAATTTGTGCGAATTGCTCAATGCTAATGCTAATGCTAATTAGGGAGACTTTCAGCCCGAGGCTGGCTCGTCTCCTCCAGATAAACTGATTCGGTTGATCAAGGCGACGATGGATCGGGTGATGCACATAGTTCGAGTTTCAGGGGCATTCTCGAGTCCCTTCGAAACGCGCAGAGGATTGCGGCAAGATGGTGGTCTTTCGTGCCTGCTATTCAACATCACTTTTTGGTTTCGGCGACGACATTGATATTATACCACGTAGTAGGAAGAGGCTCAAGAGAGGACAACGTAAGCCACCCATCACGAGTTTGTATCGGTGGTGACGAAATCGAGGTGGTTGAAGAGTTGTGGACTTGGGTTCACTGATGACCTCCGATAACGACTCCGCAAAACGCTCCGATCGAATAGAGTTCGCCGCCTCCCCAGCTGACTATCTAAAAAACGCTTTTTACACCGGTAATTCACTACGGACACGAGACCTGGACGATGCTCGTGGAGGACCAACGCGCACTGGGAGTTTTCGAAAGGAAAGTGCTGCGTACCATCTATGGTGGGGTGCAGATGGCGTACGAGGCGGAGGCGAATGAACCACGAATTGCATCAGCTGTTGGGAGAACCATCCATCGTTCACACCACGAAAATTGGAAGACTGCGGTGGGCCGGGCACGTAGCCGCCAGAATGTCGGACAGTAAACCGGTGAAAATGATTATCAACAACGATCCGACGAGTTCAAGAAGGCGAGGTGCGCAGCGAGCAAGGTGGATCGATCAAGTAGAGGCCGTATTGCGGACCCTCCGCAGACTGCGTGGTTGGCGTCGTGCAGCCATGGACCGAGCAGAATGGAGAAGACTTTTATGCACTGCACAGTCCACTAAGAGATGAATACATGTAATAATTCATTAGCAATTAAAATTATTTTAAATAGCTAATTTCCAGCATTATCCGTTTTCCCCAGACTGGGAGTTTTCATTACATTTGGCGTGGGAGCGTTTTTGTTTTACAATAAAAAAAACACGATTATTGAATCACATTATCATATTGAGTGTTGAAAAAGCGATGTTGTTACTAGCGTCGATGATTTGAAACCCAACAATGCTATGTTAGACATATGTACATATATAACTAAACTCAAAATACAGTACTACTGCCCAGCATTTTACGTCATTATATTCATAATAATCATAACTTAATTCATAATAAGCTCATATGGGGCTTGTTACATGCTGGAATGAGATATATGAGAAAAATGCTAATTTGAAAGCACGTGCTAATCAACTGTAACCCACAAACACTAAATGAAATTAAGAGTTTGTGCGTTTCAGTTGATTAGCACGTGCAACTTATATAGTTGTTGTGATTGCCATAATTAATATTAGTTTACCTTTCGGAACTAGGAGTATACGTTTTCATAACACAAAACTGAAGGATGGAACAAGAATTCAACCAAACCAGAGGATAATTGGTCATATTATCAACATAATAAATAATTTGAGAAAAAAACTGATTTAGTTAGCACGTACATAAAGAATTAAAAAAAACTTATTTATTCAGTTTATTATCATAAATAAAATAATAAGGTAAGGCAGTATAATGTTAGAATAAATTAAAAAGCTGAAATAGGTCAATTTTAAGAATCCGTAGCCTGATGAAAGTACGTAATCCTATTTGAGCATAATTTAAGTTTCGGTAAACTAAGTTTTTATGGAAATAAAATTTCGGAAATAAATGTTCGTTCCAAACGCAGACTCTTATGAAATTACAAGAATAGATCTGTTCAATCAAAGTTAATTGCCTAGGGGAAGGGGGGGGGCAATATGCCCTAGCTAAGCAAACACTGCTCTATTGTCTTATTTGTAACGCTATTCATGGGCATTTTTACATTATGCATCAGTTAAACAAGATAGCTAGTTGATGCCATTCAAAAATTGTCAAAACTCTCAATCATATTGATAATATTCACATTTCAAAAAAGTGGTGATATTTTGTTGCCGGAAAACTCATGAGGCAAAACGCCTTTCAGCTGGCGGCTCCTAGGGAACAAAGTACCACGCGTCGGCGAATCAGCATTCTAGTATGGATAGTCCGTGGAGACGCAAGTACTTTGTAGGTTATTGCCACTAGGGCGTTTTGCCTCGCCAAAATGTTAGATGTTTCTTCAAAATGTGGAAATTTTCGGTTTTTCCGACCTTCCCATGCACTATTTTGAAACTTTCTTCGCCTATCCTACATAATTTTAGATCTAGTTTTGTTAGCGACATATTAATGACGGTAAATATGAGGGAAACCACAAAAGGCGTTTTGCATCGGGGGGGCGTTTTGGGGCCTCTTCCCCTATATTCCGGGGATTAAACCACCCGACTTGGACATTAATTTACAATGTTGTGAAAACTCATATGTGAATATGTACGTTATGTGGAAGATATTGATTTGAAAAATGTATTGAAGGTAACCACTTTCCCTTCGATGGGACTCGAACCCACGACCCCTAGGACTTGGGGATTTACTATTTAACATGTTTTCACGCAGTTTTTTAATTTCGGGAATCACGCGGTTTTTTGGATTCTTGTTTTTCTACGGTTCTAATTTACGAGGTACGTATCCCCCGCGTGTAAGAATCGACTTCAGTGTACATATCACAATAATCTGCTTCTCAAAAGCACTATTTGCAGATTGTCTTGACTTTCTAAAGCACTTAGAATTCGTTTTAAAAATGAACCTGGGACAAAATTCACTACTGATGCAAAATGGCACAATTGCATGAGAAATAAACGGTGAACGCATGGTTGTTTGTACACCTAATTTGATTGAACGAAAAACTTACGGGTGAGTTGAAGGAACCACATATTGATTTTTTTTTTCGTTCTTTATTAACAGAGACCACACATTGTTGATTTTCTTAGCTTAGCTTAACTTAGACTGACTATATATATCAATGGTTACTACTCCGTGATTTATCTAAACTGGTGTAAATTGCACTACGATCCAAGTGAATAGAGGTTAGGATTCACCACCTACATTCAACCAGCGGAAGGCAGATTTTAATACAGTTCTGCATAAGAACTTTACATAAGCTGTAAAATAATTGAGCATATACAATTTCGGAAGATTTCAATACAATTGTTGTATTGAAATAATACAAATATGTATTATTTTAATACAATATCTGTATAAAAAGCTTACAGAATTGTATATGCCCAGATTTTATACAATAATTGTCAGATTTGTTTTTTGGGGGTATTCTCGAAGTACACGTTTCACCAGCTAACAAATCTAGATCAATATACATACTCAAAGTTCCGTGTTATTGAAAGTGAAACAAGTGATGGGTGGCCTCGGCATCGTAGAGTAAAATATAATGCGCATCCATCGCAGATTTATGATAGCGCGACATGTCGGTTTCAGCAATTTCATGCGTATTTTTCGATTATGTTAAGGTGTTATCGTGAAATTGGCAAAAAAAAATCATGTATCAAATGCACATAATTCCATTTCTGCAGTGCACAAAATAGATAATAGACATGCAGAGTGGTACTGTTCATCACAATTATTGTATGTTGCATTTATCATCATGATTTACTCAGCCACATACGTCAGATTTCATTCCATCATTTACTTTTGTGTTAAATATTTTTTGTTTGCAAACTATTATTAGAAGTATGGTGGCTTATGCGGTAAATTAACTGTTGCATTACTCATAGTCATGCAAATAAAAAAATATCAATTTTGCTTTCCCATTCCCATTACAATCTACATATGAGATGAATCATCGAAACCTAAACATAAAACATACCATAAGCTAAACATAACTGGCAATTCAAATCTTTCCTATGTTTTCATCTGTTCCCTTCGTTCATTCAATCCAACACAGCATAACCCAGTGGGGTATGCTGCGTTCGCACGATGCGGCAAGCACTGTATTCCATCTTTCACGTCGCTGCGGAACTGTTCTCTCTTTCTCGTACAGACATCTGATGTCACTTTTGCTGATCAGTTTCAAAAAATGTACACAACTTACTGCTGAGTGATCACTTTATCCTTATTTGTTTGGTTTAATTGATATTACCTCCAACATAATCCCAATTTGTAGTTTGTGTGAACAGTTCGTTTGTTAATTGTTAAGAATTACGTGTTTTGAAAACGGCACATATCCCCAGGAACCCGAAAGATGTCTCGTTACACTCCGTCGAACCCTGGCAGCTACGCTCAGACATATAAGCTGGTTGTAGTGGGAGGAGGAGGTGTTGGAAAATCAGCAATTACTATACAGTTTATACAGGTATTTTTAGCAAAAGAGTGTTCTGTTTATTTAATTGTTATATGACTAAACGGAGCATCTGTAGATGAAAGGGAATTATGCTTACCCTACCAAAGTCAGCAGCTGTGGCATCTGCAAGATGTCTAACCGCAGATCATAAACCTCAAAAGACCCATCCATATACATGTCTCAAGTGGTGCATCATACTCAAGTGAGAGAAGTCACTCAAATCGATCACCGAAACCTCACCCGCAACGATGATCGGGTAGAATGCAAAATTCATTCATATTTGCTCCATTGGCGTGCGTTGTTCTCAACTCAATTCATACTGAAACTATGATGCGGGAGATCGCGGCAAACGACATTGATCGCCCACATAATTCCCTGCACGTTTCGTCATCCGTCCGTGATTGCGAGAGAATCTATCTTTTATTTAATATAGCGGTGCCAATTTTGCGTGGTAAAGAAAACAATCTGTTTATACTTTTAGCTAATTCGGTGTATTTTCACCTAAATAGTGATGCGATACGTACCTACAGAGTGGGCCAGCAGTTTCCAACTGGTGTGCTATGTAGTGACTTATAAATGATAGTGTAGACTCTTCCATCATTTTAGAAGGTGTGATCAAAATATGGTATTCAAAGATTTGCCCAAAAGTTTTATACTTTTTATATGATATATTTATAAAATCCGGATTTCCAAACCTTTTTGTTGCCGTCGTCGAATGAGTCATTACACAAGAATAGACAACACCAGTTTTGCTAATTTATATTCGTTTCCTTCTTTTATTTACGAGGAAAAAATTGGAATACTTTGAAGATCAATGCTCAATCTTTTCGATGAAATTTTTTTCGTACAAATTGCATGCAATTTTTCGATTTTGATCATTTATCTATCTTTCTTATTATTATTATATTATTTTATTTAATATGGTATGATGGGGCAAGATAGGTCGCCTAAGGCGAACCCTGAATGCTTCAAAACAGAAACATTTGATTCAACTTTTCAACGTGGATCTATAAAAATAGCTCATAATCTGTAAACCAGGAGTATGAAATAACAAAAATTCCACTTTTTATTTCTTTTTGAGTCAATAAAGTAGGAGTCTATTTATCCAAAACCAAAACCAAAAAATCCCGGGGTTAGATGGGTCAAACAGCGGGGCAAGATGGGTCACCTTTAAATTCTGCAATTAATATTGTTCTTATTCACAATATTAAATTATACACAGATAGATAGGTTTATTGTCTATGATTTAATTAAATAAAAAGGATTCTAAGCTTTAGATGAAGAAATGGCTCTACATTTGAAAATGTCTGCAATTTCTTATAAAAACAAGCCATCTGTGTAATGGTTTCATAAAGACAAAATGTATACATTTTTGATCAACAAATTAACACCATTATCACAGACAAACAGACATAACACTCGACAAATCTCCATCGTTCACTGATTTACTGGTAAATTCAAATAATCATAAGTTGGCCAATCGATCACTCGTGGCGCGCGCATCGGATTTGCTCGAGTTTGACGTTTGCACACTACCGCCATCTGGTTCGTGGTTTGCCAAACTAACTAAAATCAACAGATGTCGTTAATGTTTGAACGACGATGAATTTGATGAGTGAATGTTCAATGTGCTATGTCTGTTTGTCTGTGCCATTATGCTCAAAAATAACTTTAAAATGATTAAATCAGCAATGAAAAATTTGTTTTGCATACGAACTATGCCCTTCAGCATGTGCTGACTGATCTTGCCCCATTTGCAAGTTCATGTTAGTATGTCTCTTTTGTCGATCAAATTTATTTGTTCCAACGCAGTTAGTACAATATCGCCTACATAACTTATGATACCTTCACTGTATTACTAAAAATGTTTAAATTTTAGATTGCTTGACGAGATTACACGTTTTATAGAGAGTGTGTTACGCATAAGAAACAATGCTGAAAAATATTTTACCTTGCCATACTCAACAAAAATGAAATTTTATCATCAAATCGAGTGTCAATAAAGTATAACCAAATTATTTCGTCTAAAAAGTCATAATAGGGTAAAACGTCCTATCGTTGTGGTATGCCCTAATGTTGCGGTAGTGTTCATTCATTTCATTTATTTAGTTAACATCTAAACAGATAACACTGAATCAACAATTTGACGCCACAATGCACGGTTCGAGGCCGCATCTCTCCATCCTCGGATACACCCCACGCTCGCCAAGTCGTTCTGCACCTGATCTGCCCATCTCGCTCGCTGCACTCCACGCCGTTTCGTACCTGCCGGATCGGAAGCGAACACCATCTTTGCAGGGTTGCCGTCCGGCATTCTTGCAACATGTCCTGCCCATCGTACCCTTCCGGCTTTAGCTACCTTCTGGATACTGGGTTCGCCGTAGAGTTGGGCGAGCTCATGGTTCATTCTTCGCCGCCACACACCGTCTTCTTGCACACCGCCAAAGATGGTCCTAAGCACCCGTCTCTCGAATACTCCGAGTGCTTGCAAGTCCTCCTCGAGCATTGTCCATGTTTCATGTCCGTAGAGGACAACCGGTCTTATTAACGTCTTGTACATGACACATTTGGTGCGGTGGCGAATCTTTTTCGACCGCAGTTTCTTCTGGAGCCCGTAGTAGGCCCGACTTCCACAGATGATGCGCCTTCGTATTTCACGACTAACGTTGTTGTCAGCCGTTAGCAAGGATCCGAGACGAGACGAATTCCTCGACCACCTCGAAGGTATCCCCGTCTATCGTAACACTGCTTCCCAGGCGGGCCCTGTCGCGCTCGGTTCCGCCCACAAGCATGTACTTTGTCTTTGACGCATTCACCACCAGTCCAACTTTTGTTGCTTCACGTTTCAGGCGGGTGTACAGTTCTGCCACCTTTGCAAATGTTCGGCCGACAATGTCCATGTCATCCGCGAAGCAAATAAATTGACTGGATCTGTTGAAAATCGTACCCCGGCTGTTACACCCGGCTCTCCGCATGGCACCTTCTAGCGCAATGTTGAACAACAGGCACGAAAGTCCGTCACCTTGTCTTAGTCCCCGGCGCGATTCGAACGAACTGGAGTGTTCGCCCGAAATCTTCACACAGTTTTGCACACCATCCACCGTTGCTTTGATCAGTCTGGTAAGCTTCCCAGGGAAGCTGTTCTCGTCCATAATTTTCCATAGCTCTACGCGGTCTATACTGTCGTATGCCGCCTTGAAATCAACGAACAGATGGTGCGTTGGGACCTGGTATTCACGGCATTTTTGAAGGATTTGCCGTACAGTAAAGATCTGGTCCGTTGTCGAGCGGCCGTCAACGAAGCCGGCTTGATAACTTCCCACGAACTCGTTCACTAATGGTGACAGACGACGGAAGATGATCTGGGATATCACTTTGTAGGCGGCATTAAGGATGGTGATCGCTCGAAAGTTCTCACACTCCAGTTTGTCGCCTTTCTTGTAGATGGGGCATATAACCCCTTCCTTCCACTCCTCCGGTAGCTGTTCGGTTTCCCAGATTCTGACTATCAGTTTGTGCAGGCAAGTGGCCAGCTTTTCCGGGCCCATCTTGATGAGCTCAGCTCCGATACCATCCTTACCAGCTGCTTTATTGGTCTTTAGCTGTTGAATGGCATCCTTAACTTCCCTCAAGGTGGGGGCATCACTTTTGCTACTTTATATTATTTTCCTTCTTTTATTTACGAGGGAAAATGTTATGATGAAACTGGAATACTTTAAAGATCATTGTTCAATCTTTTCGATGAAATGATTTTTCGTACAATTTTCATGAAATTTTTCGATCCTTATAAATCAAAGTTGACATTTGTACGACTGCACATCACTCAACTTTTGCTAATTCATATTCGTTTTCCTCTTCTATTTACGATGAAACTGGAAAAAAATCAATATCAAAATCCAGTCTCTTCGATGAAGTGGTAAAAACGATAATGAAAAGATCGATGTGTGTTAATTTTTATTTGTGTAAAATCATTCTGAAGAACCAATTTGTTTTCTAAATACATAATGTACGCAACAAATTGTATCAGAAAAATGATAAATTTTTGACGAAACAAAGTTTGCCGGGTCAGCTAGTTTCAAATAAAAATAAGAAATGTTATATAGAAATTTTATTTTATTTTATACAAACTAAAAATATGAATTTAAACCCACCTACTAGGGTGGCTCAAATTAGCATGGGAAAAACTTTTTTCAATTTTTTTGATGGGCCGCCCTCTATTTGATGCCCTGATGCTCTGGACAAAATTTCAGCCAAATCGGTCAACGTTTGGGCGGTGCTAAACTCGTTGGAAGTTTATATGGAAAAATGTATGCAGAAACATCCAAAAACAGTGATTTGCAGTTGGACGGCACAATTTACGATCAAGAACCATGATACTCATTCAGTTCTTGTAGAATTAAATACAGAATGTTATGCAGAAAACCGCGAGAAGATTAGAGTTTGCCCGGCTAAGTTATTAGCATTTCTCTGAAGTGGGGTTTGAGCAAATTTCGTTTCTTTTACCTTTGAAAAGAAATAAATTCACCCCTACAACACTCCAGTAAAATGCTAATATATTTGCCGAAAAAACTCTAATCTTCTCGCGGTTTTCAGCAGAACATTCTGTAACATTCCGTCGAATGAAATTTATTGCGAGTAGTTCGGACAATGCTAAGTTTTTAAAAGTGTATCTGCAAAATTTGTACACATACACACATACAGACATCACCTCAGTTCGTTAAGCTGAGTCGATTGGTATATAACAGTATGGGTTTCCGGGCCTCCTATCGTCCCAAGTCGCAGATCATTATAGCTTATCAATTAACGATAATGGTCTGCGACTTGTGACTTCGTTTTTGGAGTGATCATAAAGGCAGAAATTAACCAAAAATCAAGACATAAATTTTTAAACCAAGCATGGAATATAGAAATGCTATAAGTCCTATCAGAATGTATCAAAACAACTAAACAAATATAAACATTCGATAATAAATTGACCTTTCCCGTACAAAACTGTATCTCGTTTTATTGTCTCAGTTGATTCTTTGGCTTATTTAAGGTCAACTTTCCCAAAGAATTCATATTTTTTAAGCCACTAACTATTTTTAAAATCGAAAACAAAAACCGAAAAAGTGCTGCACGTGTGAACCGGCCGGAAAAATTCACCTGATGTTCGTTCGCCAATCTTAAAAAAAAAGCACTTTCTCGATGTTTTAAATTTTAAAAATACTTAGAAGCGTCAAAAATATGGGTTCTTTGGGAAAGTTGATCTTAAATAAGCCAAATAATCGATTTAGCGAATATAAAATTTTAGCGAGAAAGGTCAATTGAACTTTCCTGTCAAAAATTGTATCTCGTTTTATTGTCTCAGTCGATTCGAATTATTTATGAAGCTTCTAACTATTTTAAGAATCAAAAACGAAAACCGAAAACGTGTGAACCGGCCTGAAAAATTCACTCGATGTTCGTTCATTGTCGGTCAAATGTTAGACCAATCTTGAAATACAGCACTTTTTCGATTTTTTGTTTCAAGTTTTCAAAATACTTAAGCCGTCAAAAAATATTGGTTCTTTGGGAAAGTTGACCTTAAATAAAATAAAAAATCGGTTGAGCGAATAAAAGAAATGACGGGAAAGGTCAATTGAATGAAATTGAATTTTATTAACTAGCTTAGTTATATAAGCACCCGCTATCACTATTTAATTGCTCACACCTGAATTTTTTTTTTTTTTTTACTGATTTTATTTGCTAATTATCTAATACATGCATTCATCTCTTAGACTAGGTGTTCCGTGTTTTCTTAACACTATCATCCTCATTTGCTATGTTATATTTTTAGTTATTATTAATACATTTCAATTGCCTCTGGCAGTTAGAATTTTTTCTCTGGTTGAATTGAACCATGTAGGAATTACAATGTTTTCAACTTAAACTAATCTTAACCTATTTTATACTAAGGGTACAAGGAATTAATCGTTGCAATAGAAGATTGCAACGATTTTTGTCTAAAATTGGAAATTATTTTGTTGGACATTTGTTGCAATGTCTCAATATTAGAAATTCTATGAAGTTCATTGGTACTATACCACGGAGGCAACTTCAGAATCATTTTCAGAATTTTATTTTGAATCCGCTAAAGTGCCTTCTTTCTGGTATTGCAGCAACTAGTCCATATTGGCACAGCATACAACATGGCAGGTCTAAAAATTTGTTTGTAAATCAAAAGTTTGTTCATAAGACAAAGTTTTGATTTTCTGTTTATAAGTGGATATAGACACTTAATATATTTGTTACATTTGGCTTGAAGGCCTTCAATGTGATTTTTAAAAGTTAATTTTTGATCTAGCAGAAGTCCTAATTAATTGGAACCCCATTCATAGTGACAATATGTCTGCTAGAAGGTTTCAAATAAGAAGCTCTCGGCTTATGTGGGAAAATTATAAGCTGAGTTTTGGAAGCATTCGGGGAAATTTTCCATTTTTGCAAGTAAGTGGAGAAAATATCCAAACTTTTGCAATCTACTACAAATGGCACGAAGGCTACGCCCTTTGGCTGAGAGACCTGTGTCATCTGCAAACAAAGATTTTGACACCCTGGTGGTAAATCAGGTAAGTCAGAAGTAAAAATGTTATACAAAATGGGCCCCAGTATGCTGCCTTGGGGACACTAGTTCTTACAGGTAATCTATCAGATCTCAAATTCTGATAGTTTACCTGCAGTGAGCGATCTGATAAATAATTTTCGATCAGTTTAATAATGTACAGAGGAAAATTAAAATTCATCAATTTTACAATCAAACCTTCAAACACTGTCAAATGCTTTCTCTATATCAAGAAGAGCAACTCCAGTCGAATATCCTTCAGATTTGTTGAGCCGAATTAAATTCGTTACTCTTAATAACTGATGGGTGGTTGAATGCCCATGGCGAAAACCAAATTGCTCATCAGCAAAAATAGAATTGTCATTAATATGAACCATCATTCTATTTAAAATAATCTTTTCAAACAGTTTGCTTATTGAAGAAAGCAAACTGATTGGGCGATAACTAGAAGCCTCAGCTGGATTTTTGTCCGGCTTCAAAATTGGAACAACTTTGGCGTTCTTACATTTATCTGGAAAGTATGCCAATTGAAAACATTTGTTAAATAAATTAACCAAAAAGAGTAAAGACCATCATCACCCGGGGCTTTCATATTTTTAAATTTTCTAGTAATAGATTTCACTTCATCCAAATTAGTTCCCAACGAAGGGTCAAAAACATTCTCTTGATTGAGAATGTCTTCGAAGCTCCGTGTAACCTGATCCTCAATTGGACTAACGAGACCTAGACTAAAATTATGGGCACTCTCGAACTGCTGAGCAAGTTTTTGAGCCTTTTGGCCATTTGTTAATAAAATTTTATTTCCCTCTTTAAGCGCTGGAATTGGCTTTTGAGGTTTTTTTAAGAATTTTCGTTAATTTCCAAAAGGGTTTCGAACTGGGATTCAACTTTGAGACATTATTCTCAAAGTTGGTATTTCTCAGATTAGCGAAACGTTTTTTAATTTCATTTTGCAAATCTCGCCAAATAACTTTCAAAGCGGGATCGCGAGATCTTTGGTATTGCCTTCGCCTCACATTTTTAAGACGGATCAGTAGCTGAAGATCGTCGTCAATAATAATGGAGTTGAATTTAACTTCACATTTCGCAATTGCACGTTTTCTGGCTTCGACAATTAAATTTGTCAAAGATACGAGCGCATTGTCAATATCAATTTTGGTATCCAAAGGAATATTAACATCAAAATTCCTATATAAATCCTAATATAAATCCCAATCAGCTCTATGATAATTAAAAGTAGAGCTGATCGGATTATAAATGGCTTCTTGTGAGATTTCAAATGTCACAGGAAGGTGATCAGAGTCAAAGTCAGCATGAGTTACCAATTGGCCACACAGCTGACTTGAATCCGTTAAAACCAAATCAATTGTCGAAGGATTTCGAGTGGATGAAAAACAAGTTGGGCCATTGGGATATTGAATAGTATAATATCCCGCAGAACAATCTCCAAATAAAATGTTGCCGTTGGAATTGCTTTGAGCATTATTCCATGAACGGTGTTTGGCATTGAAGTCACCAATTACGAAGAATTTTGATTTGTTGCGAGTCAGAATTTGAAGCTTTGAAGCTTTCAACAAATTCTTTTGCTGCCCATTGCATTGAAAAGGCAAGTAGGCTGTAATGAAGGAAAATTGACCAAAATTTGTTTCAACAGAAACTCCCAAGGTTTCAAAAACTTTGGTTTCAAACGAAGAAAATAATTTATGTTTGATACGTCTATTAATGACGATGGCGACCCCACCACAGGCGCTGTCAAGACGATCATTTCTGTAGATAAAATAGTTTGGATC